>NW_022200123.1:519784-608469 GCF_009176525.2 Contarinia nasturtii | reverse complement strand
CACAGATCATTGAATACCACCAACAGATAAATTCAAAAGACGCACGACAATAGATCAAGTGTTCGATTGATTAAAATACAACAAAACTGAACTCTCGTCATCGATAGCCTCCATTCATATCAAGAAATGTAAAATGTACATCGGAATTGATTCAAATAATTTCTTTTTTCATTCGTCGTCAAGTTCAATTCAATGTTTCCCATTTCCTCCATACATTTTGATATGAATCAAAATAGACTACGTTACAAGGGTTCGAATTGTTTCCGTTAGATGACAATAAATCGAAACCTCACTTGGGGTGTTTATTTAATACAAAATTACTTCCAAAGCCACTGTAACAGTAGCTTCGTTAAATAATTCGATTTCTTTCAATATTTCCATGAAGATATTTGGTTTACATCATTTTATGGATTATTACATTGAGATTTCGATTCATATTGAAAGTCAAATTGAATATATCACAGATTTCAATCACACCAATTTACATATAGTTCATATCACGCTATATTGTAAAATTTGACATTTGCGCTTGAGAAATAATGAAATACAATATTCGTTGCGAAATGTATGTGGTTTTTCATCATTATTTGTAAACCGCCATAGGCTGATAAAACGTTTTTTCAAACTTTGAACAAATTACTACATATATGATTGTGATCGATTCGTCATTGATTACTGAGTTGCCGCAAGCGCTATGTTCCATACCAACAGCTGTGCCAACAGGTGTTAAATAGTACATGTTTTCACATATGAATGTCAATTTCTCGAATTGCATTTGATTGAAATTAAAAACATTTGAATATAAAACGTTCCCGTTTAAATTTATTACAGAAATTGTATACGGCTTCAATTGAAAACTCATGCATATGAATTTTTAATAACTAGCTTTTGTTCAACTGTAGTGACATTCGATGAATAATTAAATGCACAAATTTTTTTTCCTCACTCTCTTTCAATGCCAATGCAATCACCAATGTTTCGACATTTTTATCGGGCAATTTTCCACCTCGAATGATCCGGAGGCTATGAACTTTCTCTCGGAATCATAGTGCTTCCCTATAGTGCGCACAGTATGCGGCACACCTTCACTGCCAGTATATTTCACAATTGCAAAGTGTCACATCGTTTATGTTATTAAATATTTTCATAATTTGTATTGATTCACCAAAGTGAAATGCAATGTTTCGTTTTTTGACCATATACCATTGCCAATGGCAAAGAAATTAAATTATGGTTGGAAAATGGACTTTATTTAAATTAAAATCCGATAGAGATGATGCATAATTATGAAAAACAAATGTACACATTTTAATGGAATAATGTTTTGTGAAAGAACGTCATTTAGTGCAGCCATTTAAAGAATTTTAATGAATATATATTTTTCTTTTCATGTTAATGGAAAATTGGCATAAAACAGAAAATGAATTCTTACAAAATTGAATCAATTTCACAGTTAATCAGATGTAAACACAAACAAGAAAAATGAAGCACAAGTGATTGAGCACATTTTTACAATTCAGAAAAAATAAATATTTGTCTAGAAAAAAGTGTTTTCTAAATGTCTCCCGTCAATCTTATTTTCTGGTCTGGTGGTTACAATCAAATTTTGTGATACACAATCAATGCCAAAGGGTTGAAAAATAAAATTGCTTTATTTATTCATAATATTACCCGGTAACCGATAATTTGCTTGCAGTAAACAATGAATTTTCTTTTGTACACTACGACATCAATGCATACAGTTTGAATAAGTGAGAATTCAGCTGAGAATTACAAGTTCTACGTTGAAAAGTTGATGTTATCTTTCATTCCCAGTGGATGTGATTTGCAGCATACAAGAAAATATTATCACAAGAGAATTCAAAATCTAAAATAGACAAATTAAGGTTTTGTTTTTACAAAATTTTGATCGAAGCATCACATAATAATATTGTCGACACACAATAGAGAATGGGTTGGCTTGCAATTGACAACACATTCACACACACACGAACAAAAAAATTGAAATAACTTCAACAAGTAAGATAAATTTGTGTGCGAAGTATTTTAAGAGTGTCTATGTCGTTTACATTCGCATATTAACGTATACATTTTGCAAAAGTTCGGATGTTAATACGACAACGATGTCGGATTTATTCTTCACTTCGAAAATGGAAAATTCAAGAAAATTGAATGCAGAGGAAAATGTTGACGTTGGTTGTGAATGTGTTGTCAAATTTCATTTAATCCGACGTTTGTTTGCTTCGTCGTGAACGTGAATATGTGTTGAAAGTTAGTAGCATGAGACATAATATGTGCGGCAATGAAAGACCCTGAAATTTAAAGAAAGAAAATACATAAATAAAATGTGTAATAAATTTGAAATGATTTTACAGACGCATACATGCAGAGATTTAACACTCTTCTTCCCCATTTGCCATTAATATGCTGCCATTATATCTGCTTTGCATTGAATCGGGTTTTGCTTATTTATTTGGTGCATGTGTTAAGATATGCGCTTTGCTGATAGAAATTATGCAATGGAAATAATTCGTTCGCATTCGTTGGCAATACATAACAATGTTCGATGCTACACGAATACAAAATTTCATTTTCAATCCATTATTCTTACTTTTGGCTCATCATACATGCATATACATATACACATGCACACACGCACGAATACACCATGCACAAGAATGACAGAAGAATAGAACGATGCTGTGCAATCACTGCATATTTTGGCCATTTCCGCCTTGGGAATTTTGCATTGTAAATTCGCTTGAGTTTCGTCGTCTTGCTGTTGTTGCTCATTGTTTTCCCAAAAAAACATAATAAATTGTTAAACATGCATATTCAATATTAAACCATTCGCCGTTCTTATTACACCATTTTTTTTTTCGTTCATCTGACTCTATTTTGTGTGTGCCTTTTGTTTTGCTATCGTTTCATGTTGCTGGAATTCGAATTTTGCGTGCGTATGAAACGCTAAAACGCAGTCAATAAATCTATTTTTCTTCTTTTTCAACATTTCCAATATGCTCGAATTGCTGAATAGAACACATTGTATGCCATGCTATTCACCGCTCTGTTTTTAAATAGCAATTTCGATTGTTTTTAGCTTCTCGAATAGCAAGCGCGATTAATCGTTTAAACATGTATGAAATGGTGTGTGCATAATATTCACGTAATAAATCAAATTGCTTTCATCATATTTCATACATTTGAGAACGAGCGAACGAATTGATTGTAAATTTACACTCGTTTATTCGTATATCATGGCACAGCATGTATGCGTGTAGTCGCGTGTAGTATTAGATATTCGCTTTGAATTTAACAATCGCATCATTATACGTTGCTGTGTGTGATATGAAGACCGGCATGATATTGAAGTTGCATTTTCACCTTCTCAACCAAATAGAACAATGTTTCACTTTAATGACTTCAAGTTTCTTTCGTATTTTGTGCGTGATGAAAATTGGTTGTGCCAGCGAGAAAAAGGGGCGAAAAAAACCCCACAAACATTCATCTTATCGATAAAAGGCATTTTGTTATTCGATCAGAATACAAAATTGTTTAACGTTTGAAAACTCACGTGAAGTAATCGACTAAAGTATATGTTGTTACCTAGTGTAATGTAGTATGCTACGAGGAATCCCATTCGGCGTCTATTTTCACAATTTTGATTAATTTTGCCGTTGTCAATCGATCTCAGAATACTTTTTGATTGAACATTGTTGTGAGCGAACGAGGATTGTCATTGACAGAATGAATCAATATTATATTAGTTATTTGAGAACAGCTGTCTTCGGATTTCATTTCATTTGATGAACTGAACAAGATGACAAAAATATTTTTAATCAAAACGAACAAATTGCGAGAAATTCAAACCCAATTGTAATTCAATTTTTAAATGTCTGCCAGCATGTTCAACGTTAAATGACGAAACGAGCAAAGAAGATGATGTATGCACAGCTTTTCACCGTTTTGTTAAAAAAAAATAATAATCAATTTATCTTTATTGAAGAGCGTCATTTTTTCAGAAATTCAATCTAGTCACGTTCTCAGAAACTAATATTTTTTAAGCAAAAAGATATTTTCGCATACTTTTATGCTGTAAAAATGGACATTCAATTGATTCTGATTTCATTTCTCTCTCTCCCTCTTTCTCATAATAATTTCAGATGGATTTACGACATTTATACCAAGGACCCGATTCAGATAAAATTGAGATTGGCATCGATCTACAAGACTATTATATATCAGTGGAATGGGATATAATGAAAGTGCCAGCTGTACGCAATGAAAAATACTATAGTTGTTGTGAAGAACCATATCCAGATATAATATTCAACATGACATTAAGGCGCAAAACATTATTTTATACAGTGAATTTAATCATACCGTGCGTTGGTATATCTTTTTTATCGGTATTAGTATTTTATTTGCCTAGTGATTCGGGTGAAAAGATTTCATTGTGTATCAGTATATTGCTGTCGTTGACGGTGTTTTTTTTACTATTGGTCGAAATTATTCCGCCAACATCGCTCACAGTGCCACTATTAGGAAAATATATATTATTTACAATGATGCTGGTTACGTTATCGGTTGTGGTGACTATTGCCGTACTTAATGTTAACTTTAGGTAAGTCATTTTGATTTTTACTGAAAACACTTTGACTGAAAACACTTTGACTGATTCAACGAGTGATGAGCATCGAATGAATAGTCCGTTTCAACTTTTTTTTGTATTGAAAACTCCATACTCTTTATGGTCTATTTCAACGAATGAATAGAAGCGTATTTAATATCAGCACCCTACACACTAATGCTCTTTAGTTCGACCGAATTTAAACTTAATGCAAAACCTCCACCCAACTACCCATTTGTATATATATCTTTCTTGACAATGAAATGCAGTGTTCCGTTCCAACAAAATAGATAACAAAAAATACAATGAAATCATCGTAATTATTATGTTTTATGCAAATTTAAAATTGCCATTTGCATATAAACTCAACGGATTTTATTTGTGTTTCGCCGAAAGTGTCATGAATTCCATAAAATTCGACAATCAATGGCGAAAACAGCATAACCAACCAAAAATTTAGCGATGCATCGCATATATTCTGCACTAACAAGGGTAAACATGAAAAGCAGCTGGTTAATTTACTGAAAATAGAGTTTTAAAAAAATTACTTTTGTCAAACCAATCCACTAAAAGATACCGCGTTGGGCTCGTAAACGAAGTCTATTGCAGTAATGTCATCGCTGTTGAAAGCAAATAATTTGCAAACAAAAATTAGAAAATTTCAAAGCTCAAATGATAAATATGTAAAACAGATTATAATTAATGATGCACTTTAGCGCCATTAATTTCGCTGTTGGATGTATGCATCGTGATCATGTTTCGAGAGTAAAATAAGAGAGAGAGAGAGAGAGAAAGAGGAAAGAGAAAAAATACACACAAATTGCGCTTAATATAAGTGCACATGTTCACTCTGCGCATTTTGGATATGTATGCTGCTGCTTTATCATAATCAACAATTTACCAGTGCTCACTGTATTTGTTTTATCTAGACAATATTGCGTTCGAAGGTCTGGTTTCCATCGCATATGTTGAACATTAAATAATTTACATTTTCGAACAAAAACATAAAATGCAGTGAGCCAGCCAATTTGTGCTAATTTACATTTTGAATTTTCTCGCATTACAAATGAAACATTGAAATTCAACAACGGCATATATATATATCACTTCTAATTAGAAACTTAACTTTAGCACAAAAACACATTGGAGAGTTTCTTCGGAGACATTTCTCTTCATTTTCAAATAAATTGCTGTCTTTCGCTGGTGAGAGTTTCATCAACATTCAGTTTAAGCGACAAAATTGACTATTTTCATCGAGTTACACACATATAATTTCAAATGATTACATCATTATATTTTCAAAAAAAAACCCGTTCGATCAGATTAATAAAATTGTTAACGCATTATCATTGACTAGTGTCGATGTAATTCGATAAAATCGATAGTCTCTAAAAATGTTGATTTTTATGTCGAACAAATCCTGAAACATTAACTCAAATGTGCCATTAAATAGTTTTTTGTTTGGGCAATTATAGTCAGGAGGAAATACCTCATAATTTGATTATGCAGTACATAAAGCCGGTTTGTTTAAACTGAATGGATTCCATAAGTGAAAGCATGAAATGCATACAGGTGATGGTTTTCTCAGTATTTATACCAGTTAAAATAAACCGAGTTTTGTGATTTCATCCGGGTAGCGGAGCATTGTTGCTGAGTTATTAAACTAATGGTTATTGCAAAGGAGAATTTAGCATATCCAAAGCCTTAGATAAAGTGCAACACATGCTGTTATTAATGTTTATAATATGCTTTGCACATCAATTGCTAACAAATGAGTATTTCTATAATGAGATAGAGTTGAAAATGTGTCAAAAAATAAACGATGATACGTACGATGAAAATGTGCGCTGTTCTGGTTTGAAAATAGTTTTAGTATAAATGTTTTGTCGGTGAAAATGACAACCGATTGCCAATTTGCATCCCAAATGAACGTTGAACGATGTAGACAATGTGGCCATTTTTCTGGCAACTTATTAGCTTTTTCGCTGACGAAGCGCTACTTTCTACAATCGTGTAATAATAATAATGCTCATATTCATGTACATAGTTTTAGTGCGACGTCGAATGTTTCATACATACATATATGTACCTTTTGTCTATCAAACATCGAGCGTTGCACAAGAGTCTTGTATCTTATTTTATGCGTTGTGCAGCGCATTTTGGTTGGTTGTCTGATTTTCTGCATAATACATGTAGCAGCTGAGCAACACGTCGAGTTTATATTTTTTTATACTTCTTTTTATGTTTGGCATCAACGTGCACACATTCGGTGGTTGCTTTTTAATTAGAATGTATGTTTCTCGGTGGAATCCGTTCGAAATGATTAAATGTGTGGCTCATTCGAAATGAGAATATGCTAGTCCGCGTGCTATCATTATACACGCAGTAGTAAGAACATAATTTTGCAATTTTATTACAAGTCATTTGAAGTGTGTGTGTGTGTATGGATGCTTTTAGTCGACATCATCGTCATCATTGTCGGCACTGTTACACCGCATTGTGACTTGACTTCTAGCGATTTTAACGTTTTAATGTTAACCAAAATACACACATATACACAAAATACCTTTTTTACAACGTGCAAAAATTGTTATTTATTCAAAATGTTTTCGAGTTTTTGTTTGTATGTTTCGAGTCAAGTTGCGACCACCGAGATAATGGAACCAACATGCCTTGAATATGTAATATCATATAACTCTTACTCAAAAATGTAAAAACATACAACAGGTTTTCTATTCTCTTTTTTTTACTTTGTTCGTTAACAAAGTTCACTCATGAATCAGTCAAAACAAAGTAATTAAAAAAAAACAATTCCGTTCACAAAAAAAAATCCATTCTGATAATCTTGTTTTGTTTTCATTTTTTGCTTTCAGATCGCCTGTAACGCATAAGATGGCACCATGGGTTACAAAAGTTTTTATAGAAATACTGCCGAAAATCCTATGTATGCAAAGACCTAAAAAAGACAATCCACCAAACGAAGATGATATTGGTCCACCGGAGGTGTTAACCGATGTTTTTCATTGCCATCCAGATGTAGATAAATTTACACACGATTATAACACCACCGACTACGGGCTGCCAGGTAAGAGCTGACAATAAGCTGTTGTTTTTCCGACGAAAATAAAATATACAAAAATATAATGTGGAGATGCAAATTCAATGGTTTTTTTTTTTCATTTTCATTCTCAGTGATGCCATCAAGATTTGATGTGGCCGCATCGGGTGGTGTTGGTCCATGTTTCGGTGAACCACCGTTACCTGCCTTGCCGTTGCCAGGCGGCGATGATGAACTATTCAGCCCGGCTGGAAACGGTGATTTGAGTCCATCGTGTTGTGTTGTAGATGGCATCAGTCCGACATTCGAAAAACCAACGTTACGCGAAGTAGAAAAGACAATAGAAGGAACACGTTTTGTTGCGCAACACATGCGAAACAAAGACAAATTCGAAAGCGTAAGTCCATTTGAAGATGATTATAAACATTAAAACCAACACAACGAACATAAAAGACCAAGGGTGAAAAAGAACTTTCAAACACTTTTAATTGGCTAAATTGAGAGATGAAGCATTTTCGTTGACATACTACGCCATTATTCATGATAATTACATTGACGATGTTTGCGGATCCAATTTACAATTTCAATGCAGTGATATTACCTCCTGCAGTGACATTTCACTTTTATGCATTCATTTTGCAACGCTAAATCCGTTGATTATCGTTGCATAAAGAAGCACATGCGATTTACAAGCGCTAAGCACATGTGCGTCTTCCTATTTGCGAACAATTGTTCGCTTGCTCACTTTTCGATTTGATAAATCTCTGGTGTTTCGAGTATATGTATTGTACATATTGTAAGTTGCAATGAACTGGAGCTATTTTGCACCACTTTTAACATTTCATTTGAGAGCTCGTATGAGCACACTGTTGCGGAATAAGTGTGCAATGGTATCGTAATTGTATGCTTTGCTTTCGTTTTGACTGCACCCGCTTGACACATTTGTAACCATTGCCAACAAGAAAAGAAGTAAACATGGCATATAAATAAAAATAAACTATAAAAAAAACACACCGAGTCCCGAATCGCAGATCAGAGAATTAGCGGCACCACACTGGCGAAAGGCTGTGCGAAAGCAGCGAACTTAATTCGCATTTATGTTCCGCTAATTTTCTCCGGAATATGTATGCCACATACAAACTACGAGTTACATAATAAACATAATCTAGCTAATTTTGAGTTCAGTGATCAAAGAACACTGTGCAAGTGTGCATCGAAGAAAACTAACATGAATGTTTTAGTTTGCAGTTGAATCATATGAGCTTGGTAAATATTTTGATAGTAGTTTGAAGAGTTTTTTTTTATTTTGTTGAACAATTTTTTTTTCTCTAATTACTTAATACACTCGACAAAAGCCATCAAAATATTTGACACGAAATTTGGTAATTTTTCCAATGGCATTAAACAAACTTCAGATCATTAATGAAACGCCATATAAGCCGACATAATCAATTTGAAGAGAAACACTTTTAAACTAACCGGATTATATTTCAGTATACAAGCAAATATATGCTTCCATCGAAGTTGATCGTGTTGTAATGAAAAAAAAAAGTGAAATTCATACCATATCGTGGCGAAACGCAAATAATCGACTAATATACAGAGATTTAAAGTGCTGAAGGCACAAAAGTCAAAAATGTCACAGTTTAATTAAACATTAAAATGCAGTGAGAAATTACAGCCTTTTTTCATGGAAGGAAACTGTTTACGTCTAAGCAAAATTGTTTAGATGGAAAAATAATACTTCAAACGTTGCTCTTGGCTTTTATTTTGTAGATACAAATTATATTAATTGGAATTCTCCATAGAGAAAATTGCGTGGCATTTTGATCTATTTTGACTATGAAGTAAGAAAAGACATACTTATTTACTTCATCATGAAATCCCTTTTTAAATGCAGGTGGCTCATGTTCAACAATGAATTTGTTTCCCACACAAAACCATCTCAAAAAATTGATCCCTTAACTGATTTTCAATGTATAAAAAAGCGAATACAATGTAAAATTCAAAGACTCAATTATGGAAAGTGATTTCCACTCAATTCCATATTTTATTGCTAAGAAACTAAGAATATTCGGCACCTTTTTCTAATTACATGTCCGTTAAATGGTCTTGGTTGATTTGTTTCGCGATTTGGAAATTGAAATGACGTATAAATAGGCGTAAAATATTTGCTATATGACATCCGATTTGGTTAGAATCTAACTAATGGTTCGGTGTTTTTATTTATATCATTTTAAACGAAAGCAAAGTAATTAGAAATAAAATCGTCGATTTACCTTGTAGCTGCTTCGCTTCGACAGGTGAATAAATTCAACATTCACGGTTATACATCAAACAAAAAAGATACTTGCCTTACTTAGAAACGTTTATTTTTTTATTTAAATTTTAAGAATGTTGTTACTAAAGCGAAAAAGGTAACTAAAGAAAACTCCACGAAAAAAGAGGAAAACAAAATTGAAAAAAAAAAGGTTTAAAGCAATCTTCGGTGAGTTTTCATTGGCCTTTTCTCCACGTTTGCGTTGTAATTTTTTGCATCACAATGTAAATGCTCGGCACAATAAAACAGCGCATAAATAACGCTAGTTAATCAATAACCGCTAGTTATTTTTTTTATCTCCAAGCAATTTGAGCTCTCATAAATAGAGTAAAACTGTTTGGAATCGTAAAAATGCACTTCATCTACAGTTTGGTTGATTTGAAATTGGAATTTTCAATGAGCATATTATTTTAGTATTCTCATGTGAATGTGGAAATGACTGAAGAAAAATGGCATATGATATTATGGAGTTTTTGACTATGACGAAAAACACTAAATACGAGTGAAATGTCGTGATTTTAACCGAGAAAGCTTTGTTTTAGTCAATTCCAAAGATATGAATTGGATATCATGATTATTTTGTCGCGCAGTTTTTATGTATATTGGCTCTTATATTCCGGGTTCATGACGCCATCTCATTTCCGAGATGCGTAAAATGTTCGAAAAGTTGTCCATTTTCGAAATATGTTTTTATGTCCTATCAGCATTGACTTATCATAATAATAGATATGACTGTTGTATTTTAGGCCGCGATAATAAAACCATTCGTTTTCGACGAATCGTTAATCGGCGCAAACAAAAACGACGTCCCAAAGTTAATAAAAAGAAATTATGTCGATTTTCTTTTGCTTATTTCATCCGCACATGAGATATTACTTCGTAAAAAGCATGCAAAATTAAAAGCAATAAATAAATATGGCATCAGATGCAATGAACTGAAATACAAAACATTTGTTACGCTCGCAGTAATTTATGTTCAAAATTTGAACGACCTTTTGCTATAATTTGTCGTTCATCAAAACCAATTGAGAATCGTTTTTTCATTTCTGCTCTTATTCGTTTCAGGTGGAAGAAGACTGGAAGTACGTGGCCATGGTTTTGGATCGTTTGTTTCTCTGGATATTTTCATTGGTTGTTATCTTTGGTACAGCGATAATCATATTGCATGCGCCGAGTTTATACGATAATACACAGCCAATTGATATATTTTACTCAAAAATTGCGAAAAAGAAGCAAGAACTGTTAAAAATGGGCACCGTGGAAGATGTATAACGACACGCCGGGGGTTTCGCAAACAGCCTGTGGTATATTGTACGAGGCTGGTTGCGTACCCTCTTTGGTAATGTTGAACATAATTAAAACCGAACTATTCGGCATGACAATGACACACATACACATACGCATATTTATATAGATATAAACACACACATACATTTAGAAAGAAAAAAAAAAACAAAAGAAAACAAAACATTTGACGAGATCATGAGAAATAAAATCATTTTCGTCTGTTTTGAATTCTGCCAAAAACGAAGAAATGATGAATTTATATTGATAAAACAAGCGAACGAAACATATTTTGGAATTACCATTCCAATCGTTTATAAATAACATCATCTTGATCTGATGTATAGTTTAACGTTAAATTTCCATTTGATTATATATTTATATACATAAATGTGTGAATGAAAGATAAATAATCATTTATTGTTTTAAAAAGTGAGTGTAGGAATTTTATTTCGTTCATAAGAGAGTAAAACGAAGTGGAAGCGACGAAAAAACTGTTGTAAAAAAACCAAATAGTTCATAAATTCTAGTCCAAATGTTGAAAGGAAAACACGATAGCATTATTGTAAAATTCGAATTTGTATTACAGTCAAATAACAAGAAAAGGGACATAAAGTTCATCAAAAATTCAGTATCGAAATAAGTGGATTAACATTTTAGAATATATATACCGTTTAGTGTGCAATTCAAAGAACTGTGCAATCGATTCAAGTGTTTGTATTTTCTTGAAAATTGAAAATAACAAACTATCGTCGTAAATTGAACAGGCACTCACTTTTCATTGGAATCTACTTGAATGGAATCAATGCGTTACACAAATCCTGAGATTTAAAAAGACATAAAATCGATTACCATTCCATTCCGTTTTGTGTTTAAAACGTCGATCCAAATGGCAACAATAAACATACATTGAAATGGATTTTATGTATATTTGTAATGTAAACCTAGGAATTATTCATAAAAATGAAGGAGAGAACATAACGGTAGGATTGAGGTGTAAGAGTTGAAAACCAGCTAATTGACAGCACTGCTAATGTATAAAAGATGCCACAAAAGAGAATCGATTTTCCTACGTTTTTTTTTTTTTCGTTGTGTTACTAACTAAAACAATTCAAACGATAGCTTATTAAAAAGAAATTGAGCCAACGTAAGAATAAAACGGTGTATTGTTTCACATTCAGGTAATAATCAAAGGAAAACCACGCCGAAATACGTATTTTTCCAGTAAAATCTAGTTACGGGTTAACACAAAACAAAACACTCACATACACATAACAAAGCTAAAAAAATCACACAAAACTGAATCCAAGCATTCAATTGCACTGCTCGTTTGTACTTAATGCACTCGAATTTGGTGGACATCGAACAGAAACTGAGCACGTTCAATTGCCATGTTCGTCCGCTCCGAGCGGATCAATCTACAACGATTACCAACATCCCATTTAGAAGCAATGCACATCAAACACCATCTGAAACTGAATATAAATTTCAAGAAAAACCAACGTTAATCGTATACTCAAAGAAAACACATACACACAAACACACCCTTCGCAGATAATAATAGATAATATATTGTCAATAGTAACTAATAAACGAAATAAATAAGTCAATGATTCCAATATTATATTTGTATCACAGCCGATTAGGTAGTTAAACTAAGTGCACATCGCAATTGTTATTGTTTTCAACATAATAGCGGACAGCGGTATATATATATTATGATCGCCGAATGAAAATCTAACATTTTCAAAATGGTGTCTCAACAACAATTTGCTTTACTAGAAAAATTCAGTTCATTTTTTTTTACCGAAAAAACGATTTTGTACACAATTCAAAGTCGCATAGTCAACAAAAGGTAGCATTTGTATAAACTGTGAAACATTCACAAGTCAATGAAGAGAAGAGAGTATAGTGAGAATCACAAAATGATAATAATTAGCTAGGAGCATCAAATGATATCAATTTTTAGTATGTACCACGATTCGATTACCTTTTTGAAATACACTTCAACGAAAACCACTCACAACCTCGCATTGGTGTATTGTGCATGCCCAGAGTTATAAATACACAAGCTATATGGAATATTTTGATATTTAATACTCTGGAAATGCTTTTCGCTTAAATCAAATCACAAAAGCTCATGATACAAACGAAAATTACATTGCCACCATCTTCAAAACATTCGAATCCGGTTTGAGCATTTCTTTACTTCTCGGATCAAATTCAATCGAGCGAGTGAAAAAAAGATAAAAGCCCCCCGTCAAAACAAAACTCGATTTTTGTTTCACTCGGCCGTTTGTTTTCTGTTACAATCGAACGGAATTTTTCAGGTAAGCCAATTAATATTATCAATTGCATATTATAACAGCTATATATATATGCAGAATCGAATAGAATTTTAGTGAATGCAATTAGCCGACTGACACAAATGCGATGAACATTCATGAAATAACAAAAACAAAAAAAAAAGAACAAATAGCAAACTACGACACACTTTTTTTATACACGAAAAACCAAAAATGATCCGGTTTTTTTTTCACATTTTACATATATATATACTATATCCAAGTTATTCGATAGATGTAATACAAAATGAAACACACTAGTGCTAATAAATGAATTCTATTATGTGCATACGAATGGAATACAAAGCGCCACTTATAACGGAGTCAATACAATTTTCCAATTTATTTATTGGTTTACAAAAAAAAAACGTGAATTCACGAGACGTAACCAATATGCACGAACAAGTTCCATACACACACACACACTATTTAATCGGTAGGAGAATATGATGAAGTGACAAATTAAGCTCAAAATAAAAACATCAAAAAAGGACAAAAAATAATAATCTTACAAACTCTATGGAAATCATTTAGTTTCTATTCTGGCAGATATAGATATAAAAAAATGTGTTTTTTATTTCAACGTAACTTTAGTAAAAAAAAATTCTCTTAAATTCTGTCCGGTCATTCAAATTCAATACAGGTGAACATAATGTGAAAATTGATATGAGTTCCATCGGGATAATAACGAGAGAGAGAGAGAGAGAGAGAGAGAGAGAGAGAGAGAGAGAAAGAGGGGTAGAAGAGGGAATAGAAACGAACAAGTTTGTCTCTCAAATAAATACAATCATACTACATACTTTTAAATTAAACGATGTGAGAAACAACAAAATCAAAACAATGTCTTCTCGATGTCACTATTTATTTTGGCATAAAATGCAATCGAATTTTTTGTTTCGTTTTTCAGTTCAGTCTGATTTCAACATCTGTGATGTGAATTCCGTAGCAGAACAAAAGAAAGAACCATTTAAACTATAAATTAAAACACATTTTCTATGTTCCGATTCAATTCTTTTCCAAAAATTAATAGCTCGATTCGGGTCAATTCTATCAACAATTAGCAGCAATAGAAATAATAAAATTACCGAAATGATTTAGCAAAAAAAAAAAACCACAAAAAACCGAAAATCAGATCAAATTACAATCAAATCAAAACGAACATCATAATTCTTAATCGGCATAATATGTAACTAGTTCATTTGTAATTCAATTTAGTTGGAAAATTAAACAGGAATCATGTGTGAGGTGATAATAACGATCAAATAATGCGCACCATCATCAATTTAAATTAGGACACAATTCGTGGCGAATAACAAAAAATTTAACCAAAACAACCTGTATTAACACAACAAAAAAAATTCAATTTTAAGGGGAAAAGAAAATTGCTATATATGTTTAATATAAAATACTTAAATTTAATTAAATGGTGAACATTTTTAGGTAAATAATGATTTATGTGCAATATGGAAAAGGAAAATACAAACAAACAAACACACACACACGGTGGATATAAAATTAGTTTCGCATGATAAGAATCCAATTTAAAACTTTCTTAAGCGTTCATAGCATGTAAAACTATACACATTTTTACCCATTGAACTATTCAAACATAAATCTGTGTGTACTGTTGACTTTGTATAAAATATAATTGAAACTCAATCACGTAGCCATTGGAAAATAAACACACATACACAAAAAATAGTATCTATAACATCCGACAGAAAAATCCAATTGAATTTGTGTATAGACGTGTAATGGGATATATTTAATTTTAATCGTAAATAAAATTAGTCGTAATTGATTGCCCCCACCCCATTCATTAGTTTAGGCTTTGAATTTTTTATTTTTGCTTTAACAAAATGGAGTAGATACGTAGGACAGAACGTTTATGAATGGTGTGATGCGAGTGTGTAACGAAAAGGATTTAGATTCGATAATAATAATAATTGCGTGGTCAATCAAATGTTATGATTTTATACATTTTCGTTTTGATTTCTTGCATGTTTGATTTACGTTTTGATATCTTCAATTAAATCATTACAAGGAATGACGGGAAATTAATTCGGTGTCTAGGTCAATGAACATTTCAAATTCTCTGTTTTGGAGGGAAATTTCGTTTTTTTTATTTCAACAATTTATTCGATGTATTGGTGATACAATAATATGTTCAGTCCCATCGGTATAGTTTACCGTGTGAACATGGACGAGAAAAAGCTGTTAAAATATTTAATTTTTTATTGAAGTATGTTTTAACGAGTATATGGTTGTACGCTTGTATAACCAATAAAATGCCATGTGTTTTCGTTTATTTATTGCGGTTGTTTTGACAATATAAAATAGCAAATAAATAAACAAGTTCATTGTTTTGACGGTTATGTTGAGTTGACCTGCTTTTTTCTCTCCCCTCTCTAAAAATGGCCAATTTGATTCTCATTTTTTGCACCGCCCCGCACCAAACGCTCCACTGAACAGTGAAGCTGCATAACCGAAATTAGTGAAGCTGAAAACCGAGCCCTTTTTTCGAAACATATTTTACGCTGCAATTACGTGCGACAATTCAAATGCGAGCGTGAATCGATGCTTTTTATATTTAGTCAACTACATAAACGTATGTTTGTTTGCGTTTCTTGCATCAAATTTTCCAAAAAAAAAAATATCCACCTAACCTTGATACTCTATATATGTACAGTTTGATCGCATTGTAAAATGTTCTCTCGCAAATGGCAACAGCTGTTGTGTAAAACTCTTGATTTACTGAATATTTACACAAAGCGCCCCATTCAAAAGTCGTTTACAAAAGAGCTGATCATTAAGTGCGTGGCTGCAGCATCCTTGAAAACGAAAAGATGGTGCATGTTTTGGATATTTTGAATTTAGTGCGATTAGTGAGATATTGATGTTGAAAAAAGCGGCAAACATGCTACAAACAAACAAACGAGAGAGAGAAAAAAGATCGAGAGAAAACTTTTTAAAGTACTTATCGCCCCCCAATTCACGACTTTGCAATGTTTTCTTGTATAATTTATACGTTAAATATATCATTAAAAGTTTGGACGCTTCCTGGCATGCATACATCTTTTCTCAATTTCATGCAATGTTTTCTGATTTTAATGTGCGCACACATTTTCATTTCGACATGTCTACCCCTCACAGCAAATACCGGGGAATTTTCGGCCGTGACTCACACAACTCTTTCACATGTAAACATATACCATTTCCAAAAAGTCGTGCTCATTTAATGCTTGAGCAATGAAATCCATTTCACAATGTAAATCAGTGAAAAGCTGAAGAATAAAAGCTTAGGCATGTATAACACAAAATAAAAATTATGGCCATTCAACGTGAGCATTATTTAAACGATTTGTTGCACGATGAAGGTTGAGGAAAGTTTCAAGTTGAAAGACAAAGAACACGCAACGTAACTTTTGCAAATGGTTTTACCGTAGAAAAGCGCATGCAAACAACATTTGTTGTCTGCCGACCATAAATGAATGTCCATGTCGAATACAAGACGTTGATAGATGCAAATATTTGAACAATAGAACAATAATGATAGTAACAAAAGCCCGGATAACGTCATTACTTGGAAATTATTATCATTTTCGCCATTTCATTGTTTGTCGTGATTTCATCGTTGGATATGAGAACGTAAATATCTTGTGGAAAGTATCGTCTTTGCGACAATATTCATCTTTTTGTATTTTAATTCGAAAAAAAGACGAATGCTGTAAATTTGTAAGCGTGCTCGATAAGAAAGACCTTTGCATTCCACAATCAAACGATGGTTAGCCAGAATACGAGCAGCGAAAATGGTTGAATGATGAGAATCTGTTTTCAATTTCAGTTCATGTCACAAGCAATACAAATCAAAATGAATATCATTCGGTTCGTTGTTTGTTCACTGTCTGTGATTCTTTGACCATTTCAAAGTGGGAACAAAAGGAAAAAGCCAAAATTGAATGCAATCAAATGGAAGCTAAGGGATTCAATGTTAACGCAAACTTTTCGATAAATAAATGTGTTTATCTTCATTGTCAATGCTAACTCAAACACAAAAAAAAGAACATCCACGACCATTGGAGAATTTAAACGTTTCTTTCTTTCAATTTGACGGATATGTACACAAGTTCAAACTACTTTGTTCATTCTATTTTTTTTTTGCCATCAAGGGAGATTCGTTAAGAATTCCATTATCGTTTTTCGTCTCAAGAAAATACGTCGAATGTGTTAGCAACGTAGAAGAAGTGTTTAACTAAACAAGTAATGCAGAGAGAGAGAGAGAAAAAAGGTCGCATCCATCGGAAAAAGCTTGAGATAAAATTAATATTGAATTGGAAATCGCAGTTTCGATTGAATTTCAAGTCATCACCTTCATTTCGTATGTAAAATGTGAATGACAGTTTGAATGTCTGCCTATGTCTCGTGAAGACATTCAATATCAAACCATTTAACAGCCACTCAAATGGTGGACATTCCATTTAATTTATTGACTGAAAGTGCTTCCTGAAGTTGAACGTTAAAGACGGTTTAACGAAATGCTTGCGCACATCTGCTTCGCTGAGCATATCAATACAAACGACAAACCATCAATTCTGCGTTGCAGACTTTGTAAAATGCTTTAAACTGGCATTTTGCTTCTCTTTACCTTGGTTTCGCCTTTTGAAAAGGTAACATTTCTTTTCAAGATGAAGTTTGATCTAATTGAAAATGCGCTTTACACATTAAACATATAGAAGCAGTAGCACATGAACACAAACAGAAAGTGGCTAGATAGGGCATGGTTTTTTTTCTTCGTGGAACTGATAATAAATAATTCATCGTATTCCATTTTGAGAAAGTGCCAATTTTTATTATTGCTCTTTTACTGTTTCGCAAAATGAGCTGGATACAATGCCGGATGTTTTCTTTTCTCTGCATCTCTCTTCGACACAGCAAACGTACAACAAAAGGAGTAGTATTCGGATTTAGAAGTTTATATTTTTCTCGCGCTGAATTTTCATGCATTTCACAAAGACATATAATAAATGGAAATGCCAATTCGACATCAGTATAAAAATCATGAATTTGTTAATTAAAATGAAATTGGCCATAAAATTTACGAACCATACAAAGTACGATATTCGCACAAACCGCAATTCATTTTGATAAATGATATACCATTTCCTTCTGATGCAATTTTTATTTTGTTGCCATTTGCCAAGTTTTTGGTGATGTAAAAAGTGAACATTTTCACGCAATATAATCAAACGATGAATTTTAACTCTGCGTAATATGTAGAAAAGCTTCCAACTAATTTCGGATTTATTATTCATAAATCAGCACAAGCCTGTGTAAAATGTGCACGAAGAAAAAATCTATATGAAAATTTGTTGCCTTAACGCCGGCTTTCATTATAACCAATGGTTTGCAAATGTTTCCACTTGACAAATTTTTCATGATGTTGTATATAATTTGCATCATCCGTTGGCATGCAACATCATGTACGCTGGTGAATACCTCAAGCACATAACGTCTACATTTAAATAAAATGATGAAAGAAGAGCATAATTATAGTTCAGCCGCACAATCACGTCAACGTTTTTATGATTCCAAAAAATCGGATCAACTTCACTGATGAACACTTTCAAAACACACGACAACAGATTGATGTGAAAAGAGGCGGGGCGAATAAAATGAGGGACAAAAATGATCTAAAATTCTAATCATGATTTATTGCGGCAAAGTCGGCAGACATGATTCGGATGAGTGAAAAAAAAAGTTAATTTTTAATCATGATTGTAATTTCGAAATGTCGCTTTTCTATTTATTTGTCTGAAATGCGAAAAAGAATGGATGCGTAGATGCGATACACGCACATGATGAGCTTTATCCCCATGAAACCATGCTTTTTTTAATGCATTCCATTCACGTCAAAACAACGAAGTGGCCGTAGGTATGTATCATTTAACAAGATCGACGACGGCCATCACGAAGACGATGATAATAATAATGACAAAGAAAAATGTCTGCATTTTCGTATTTTTATCTTTTTTCTGTAATTTTAATTGGTTTTTTCGCGCTGCGTTCTTTTTTTTGTTTGAAATCTGAGATATAATTATGTGGCTGCTTTTTTGCGTTTGATGAGTTGAATACTAAATTTCCAGAAAATGTAAAGAAATCCGACAGAAAATCTTTTTTAATGAGAATCGTTGGGATTATTATCATTAAAATAGGGCTTGGCTGCAAATTACAATGTTTTGCTGCTTTTGCTGTTGTTATCTCTCTTTTTTTTTCATCCAAAAAATGTGTGTTCGCAGCCTTCTCATGGCAATGAGTATATTAGTTGTCCATTTTTGGATGGAAAATCAATAGTTTCGCTGAATTAACAACAAATAAAGTTTAATACAAACTATTGAAGTAAAAGTCATTTTTCAATAGAGTTTGATGCTTTACTGCAACGCAGGTAGTAACTATTGCCGTATAAATGCTGCAATCATACTGTTTCAAAAATTGTATTTGGGATAATTCAAAGAAGAAGCTTTTGAATTGACACGATACTTTTCACAACTATCTTATGTTCCTCACGATTGAGCAGCGTATAACAGACTACATCATGTAACATGAAATATCATTTCTTTGATATTTCTCTGTTATTTCTCTGTTATTTACTTAATTAAAAGTTTTTCTCAGCCGCTTTCATAAAACTTTGAGTGGAAAAAGTTACGCAACATTGTAAGTTGACTAAAAAAAATGCATTTCAGCAACAGCAAGTCATGTATATCATGATGCGATCGTAAGATGCACTTCCTGGAAAATCATTTCACACAGAATGAATTCATCACCGTCATATTTTTCTCGTCATTCCAAACTTTATTACTTCGTTATTTTATTCATGATTATACAATTACCACTTACTTGCATTTTATCATTTTGACGATGAACGTTCGTCATTTAACTTAACCACTTTTCATTTGTATTATGTTTTAAACACAAAAGAAAATAGATCCTACATGTTTGAACATCGAATAGAAGGACAAAACCAAAAATTTTATGAATTAACTTAATGTTTAATCAATAAAATCACTTAAAATTAACATTAAATTTTAAATAAATGAAACGCAAATAAATGCTCTCACTGGTTGTGTCATATATTTAATAAAAAAATGAAGAAGATAAATTGAAATGAACTTAAACAATTTAAAACAAAAATGAAGAGAAAAAAAACGATTCAAAACATTCATTTATTGATAATATTATTGAATGTTTATTTGAAAAGAATATTTTTATTATTGATATGAATAAGTGAATGAAGAATCATTTTAATTCATGTGTTGATATTAGGCATAATTTTGAATGAACGATTTTTGTTTTTTTAATTCTTTGTTTTTTTTAAAACAATAAATTGCACGCGTTCGACAAACGGAATAATAAATAGGATCTGTGCTGGGCCAAACTGAGAAATTACCATAAATGCATAAATGCACACTCAAACTTCTATAACGAATTGAAGACAATGCGATAAAGAGAGAAAGAATGCAAATAAAGAATGTAGACTTTTACATTGCTAACGGTAGTAGCACCATTTATTTCGCGACCCATAGTAAAAAGAAACAAACACACACACACTCAAAAAATATACCCCAAACAGGTTTCCGTTTAGATAAACAAAGAAAAAACCGAATGCGTCCTTGGTAAATTGATTTAAAGCATATGCCGTTCGATGATATGCAGAAGAATGTCGTTCTTATTCATATTGCCAAATCCATCTTTGATACATTTTCTTCGAGCAGGTTTCACATAAGAATCGGAATTTTCGGTTTTTCTACACCACAACGTCCATCTGTGCGTAAATATTTCAAATTAGTGGCATATGTTTTGTGTGTAAATATCTTAGTTATTTTTTTCAAAAACAAAAAAATCAAAATCAAATACTCTTTCCCACAAGTACACGCAAAATTTGAAAACAAACCAAAAACATCAATTTATAATGTACATTGAAAATCATTGAATTATTCACGTTAACACTAACTCTAGGCAAATAGATTAAGATATCCATCTATGGATAAAAAAGAAGCAACCCTTTGAAACTGTAAATTAAATCAAAGGGGGCAACGCGATAGAACTATATAGCATATAAAGGTGTATTTTGGTCCGTTATAACTTCCGATGCCTGTCTGTTTTGAAGCTGACGTCAAGTTGTACTCATAACAAAATGAAGATTGTGTGCTTTCGGTCTATTCCAATTAAACATACGAATGAAAATAATACTAGTAGTACTACAGTCTAACACAAAATTACACATAACTTTAGAATCTATCTAAAGTTTAGATAATAATATCGTATTTAAAAAAACGTAAAGTAAAATAACTGTAAATTTTTAGATTCATTATTTCGAGAAATGCACAAAGTTAACATTTTTTTAAGACATAGTTTAAGGTAAACTTAGCGATAGGCTTAAGTTTATAATTAAGATGGTTTTAAACTGAATTTAACACTCTTTTAAACACAGGAAATATTTACGATTTTCAATAGTCTAACCATAACACAGACACTCACTATTTATACAAACCTAACGCACTTTGCATTTTCGAAAAAAAAAAATGTCTAGTGAAACTCCCATTTATCGCTTTTATTTTGTGTCGAAACATCGTACAACCTCAATCAAACAGAATTTAATTGTAACAAAAATGAAGACAAAAACAAAGCGATCACCTCTGCAAAACTCTCAAATTCATTCGTTCGAATTCTTTGAAAGTCCTTTACGAGTTTTGTTTGTGTTCCAAAAAATTAACAAAACGAAAATAAACACAACGAACAAGTCGAAATATGCTCGATAGCAGACAGAACAGAAAACAAGCACACTCACTCACACACACACACAATAAAACCGAAAAACAAATAAAAATATCCATTGTAGGCTAGCCTAAGTCGATAGATGCTACGGTATTTCTAGTTTGCAAGTTGTAAAGAGAGAAGTTGTAAAACCTCAAAACAAATAGTGGCAAGCTGTAGATTTTGTATATATAGACGAAAATGGTTTAAAATCTAAGTAGTTGCTTTGTTCATTTCATAGTTTTGTATTTATTTATTTTTTTGAATTTTGTTTTGCTCGTTGAATATGTAAATATTGAACAATATTTTTGGTTTGATTTTTCTGTATAAAGCATATGTTGGCAGAATATAAAGAGAATCCAATACGATTTTAATAGGATTAATTGTGAAGCTTCGAACGGAGCACGATGATACGAACAACGGTTCTAATTTAAAATACAAGTATATGAGCACCTCTCGTTATCACCGAATCAAAAAGACAAAAGCACAAATCAATTGCAATGAAACCTCATTACTATCTGTGAAACAAAACTAACATTTGTTTAAAAAAAAACAACAACGTTCTGAAGACCCAAACCGCATAATTGAGCATTAACATTTTCGTAATAAAAGTAATATACACAAACGACACCCAAAAACCACACTTATTTAAGTCTAATATTATTGTAAGTTCGTAAGTAAACGAAAATAAAAAAAAAATATGATAAAATACATATGGACATTATGGCATGACCCTGATTTCAAATCGAGTGTCTTCCAATCAAACGGTCAGATAGTTTTTTGGCCTTATTCCTTTTCCGTCTCACATTTTTATTCAACACTGACTATAAACCCATTAAATTCGAATATGCCGGTAAACACCAACAATCATAAATTCAGTTCAGTCAATTTTCAATGTTGCGACAACAAAAAACATAACAAAGAAAAAGCACGAAAACAAGAACAACAATCCTAATACATGGGATTAGAATAAAAGAAAAATGAAAAGCCGTAATATGGAGAAAATCGTTTTTTTAAATGATTTTTTTCAATTATTCTGAAATTTGATCTTTTTTATCAAAATTAAACGTGCTTTTCTTTTCTTTTCTTTTTTCACGTGAAATCGGACCGTTTTCTACGAACCGGTTGCCATATTTGGTCACTTATTTTGATTTGAATATACAATGCAACCGATACTTATCTACATAAGCTTTAGAAATTAGGATGATTTTTTGCATTTTAAGTGAAAGCAAATCAAATCCGAGTTTTTGAAACAATAAAACCAACACAAAGTGAGAAAAAAAGCGCAAACAATGATTTTGCTAGGCATATTATTTAAGACAAAATAGGAAAACCGAGGAAAACAAAAAAGACTTACTAAATTTTAATGTGAATTAATTTGTTTGGAGGATTACTCGAATACCCACTACTAAAATACCCAAATCCAAAACGAAACGAATGCTCTTCGCACAGTGCACAGTGCACTTGTCATCACGAAAAATTATCGCATTCACCTGTATGAGAATGCATTCGTGTTCCATTGTCATTCGGTCTAATTTAACACACACACACCACACACAGAGACACTTGTTGAATATATCTATATTAAAATGAAACTCAATCAAATAAAAACGGGGCGCAAAACGGTTACTCTAGCATATTATAACAGTATAGTTATTTGCATATTTATCGTAAAATGAATGTTCATGCATGATTGTCAGGCTATTTGAATATTTTAAATATTCATCTGTATGCTGAAATGCATACAATAACTCCATTCCGACTAATTCATTTACATTAGCAAGATAATTCTTATTTTCTGTCTTTGTATTGTAAATAATTTCAAGTATATTTTTCATTTTTCTTTTATTCAGTTACGGTTTCGTACATTTCAAAGTTCGTTCCATCACTTTGGTACAATTGGAAGAATATACGTGAAATTGTCTCTGAATCTTGTGGAAAAAACCCAAACAAATGGAATAAAGATATGTATCGGTGAAAATGAGTGGGCTCTGCACAGAATTTACGGGACAATTTCATGTATTTCATAAACAAAAGAACGTACTATTCTTAGTAGAAAGTTCCTACCATTCAAAAAATGTTGATCTATGTTTGGAGTCATTGACAGTTACTGTTTACCAGTATGTTTTTTCTCCCAGCGACACAGTGTACTATGAGCAGGAATTGTTTCTCTGAAGAGGAGGAATTGTGAGAAGGAGAGATCTCTGATACGGATCCTGTTCTATTGAAGAGCACTCCTTCTCACCATCCCACTTCCTCATGAGAAGCTAGGAGGAGATTCTTCCTATGCAGAGGAACAATCCCTGACTATGGCGAATACGTTTAATCGGGCGCGTACGTATGTCATATTGCATTGAGTTGGAGCTTGCATTCGCTAACCACTGGTTGGCAATGTCAACAGTAAACAGCAATGTCAACAGTCGCTAACCAATGTCAACAGTAAACAGCAGCAACTGATCAAAATGACTGAATCCAAAGGAGTAAGTGAAGTATATGCGGTTGTCTCTTTTACTCGCATTAAACTTTTAAATTTGTCATAAGACTCACTTATTCACCAGCTCCTTTCAAAATCTAGAGATTTTTTTTTAATTAAAAGTATTTTGTTAAGTTTTATCTCTCTTTGTGTCGAAATTTTATTATATACGTTTTTCTGTTGTCTTCTTCTTCTTCTATTGTTTCAAACATTTTCCTTAGGTCACTGTTAAATGAATATATGAGTGTTTTAAATTCAATTTTATGTACATAAAAGATGCAATGGAAATGACGGTTTAATAATTAAACCGATTAGTCAAGCTGAAAAAAAAAATATATTTCACTATCCATTTAAAGAAAAAGTATTGTATATTGCTCTATAACACACACAAGGAAAAACTGCATAGCGGAAAAGCTACTTAATTATTAATTTTAAAATATGAATGAATATTCGTATATAAGTAAAAAAAAATCACTGGAGAACACCATACAAGTAATGATTAGTCTTAATATAATTGTAGCATTTACAAATCTTACACTAATCGATCCGCGTTCGGATCGACGGATACGAATTGAAATGTAAAACTAAGTAAAAGTAAACAACAAATAAACTTTATAAATTGTATAATTAAATCGTAGGTTTAATCATTTGAAATATATAAATTAAATGTATAATTAAAATTTACGAAGAAAAAAAAAACTAAAAATAAACGGACGGATAAAATCTGTCTGCTAGTATTTAGTCGAATGAATATGCGAATGGAATTTATGTTTCAAATCAATTTCATATGAATATGCATGCGTGGTTTGTTTTGTTTTATGTTTGTTCAAATGAATGTAAGAATGATGGTTAGATTTAAGAAGAAAATGGCGTATTGTTGCGCCGGGTTCACCATCGAATCGAAACAGCAATCAAAATGTAATTATAAAAACTAAATTTAATGGGATTTAAAACAAATGAAACCATGGTGTATATTAAAACCAGAAAGATACACAGTCACACTATTAACTAAAAACATTAAAATTAATCATTTTTAAAATGCTACTTGTCATGGTAGATATTTTGATGAATATAATACCAAATTAGAAACAAAACAAAAATGCAAACATCGTTTTGCAAACATTAACACAAAAAACACACGCAAAGCACGAATATTTATTATGAAAAATACATCACACAAATGGAGCAATAGCACAGCTAGCCTATGGTGTAAATGCAAATGTATATTAATCATAACACATACACAAACACACATATAGAACGAAAAAAAAAACAATTGTAGTTAATTAAACACCGATTTTTTTCTTTTCTTCTGTCAAACAAACGGAGTTTTGTGTACTCACCGAATTAAATGCATCATAGACAGCAGCTAGCGATAAGGCTTAAATCTAAAACCAATTTTTAGTCAAAAAAAAAACAGTTATTGTAATAGAAATTCGAATAAATAACATTCACACATTGATTTGTTGATGATTATTGATGAGACAAACAGAGAGAAACATATACCGTGTGCATTTTCCTAATCATTGCCAAATGAAATTGGGCACATTGACACAACATCAAATGAATATTTGATAGATAATATGAAAAAAATTAACATTGATGTAGTTAATAATCAGTTTGAATTAAGAAGCAAATCAAACACAAAAAACATGTTGTTTATAACAATTGAATATACAAAAAAACAGAAAATGAACAAAAAGACTAGAGTGATGATTATTGACTAGATTATACGGAAAATGAATAAAAAAAAGAAACCATTAACATGGAAAATACCAATATATTGACGCATTATAATACCTAATTCATTATTGGATGGAAATAGATACAAAATTTTAAATGTGAACAAATTAAAGAAATTAAATTCAAATTAAATGTAAAAGATGATTTACAGATTTGGCACACATTAAACAAAATGACAAAAAAATGATTATTATTATTATTATTACTATAGAAATTGTATAAAACAAAAAAAAAATGATGCAAAAATGGAAACTTGTGAAAAGACACACAAAATAACATCAACTCAAAATTATTATTAAAATTATATAAATAAATGTTATGCGTTAATAAAATTATATAAAATGAAATGTGTTTCCTTTCTATTTAGTTCTACTTTTATTTAGAATACATTTATTTATAATTCAGATTTTTACCTACAGCTCGTTGAATACTTACAATTTTTCTTCATTTCACACCACTGAAATCTAATTATATAATAGTCTTTCTTAGCCATTTTCATTGTTTTTTAAACCAAAATTATTAAAGATTTTTATGATTTGGGATCCAAAAAACCAGACAATATATTGGGCTGAATATTCATTTGAAAAGAAATAGCACGCTATTTTTGATAAAATAATAGAAGTGATTGTTATAATTATTGTACCAACGTAAGTGTTTTATAACCAAAACAATCACTTCTATTGTTTTATCAAAAATAGCGTGCTATTTCGTTTCATTTCAAATGAATATTCAGCTCAATATATTGTGTGCAAAACACATGAGCCGATAATTTACTTGCAACATTTTATATGGAAAATTTCTACTTTGAAGTGCTTGAAGTTGGAAAAGTCGTTCTTAGTCATTTTCCAAAATTGGCTCTTCGATAGTTTTGTTTTCCTTTGTACACTTCGGAAAAAAATGTTGTACAGGAAAGTAATAAATATCCAGGGGGCAATTTTTTACTATTTTTAATAAATAGCGACATTGAAATACATTTATTCAAATATACATTTATTGCATTGTTGATAAATGGTAAATATTACATAAAATTAAATGGTGTAGAATATTCACCAAGCGCCAGTTCGATTAATGAAAAATTACATTCCGAAAAAACGGAAGCACAATATACTTTGTCTCTTCCCTTGCGATGAGCTTTGTCATAAATCACCAAATCTGGATGCTCAAATGGCAGCACCCTCATCGATGGCAATGTAAAAATGGTTCGAATCATTTCTTCGACCATGTTCGTTGATTTTTTCGAGAAAAACTGTGAACTTTCGCACAATGCACGTAAAATGCATTGACGTCCATTATAACCCATGCTGAAAATGAAAACACTGTATTATCATTCTATTATTATAGGTTTTTATAATTTTAAACTTACTTGTCGATGAGTACTTCGAGGCGGTCGTATAAATCGCGACGATGACGACGTTGAACAATTTGTTTGGGAAATACTTTTCGATTTCGTTCATTAAGGATCCATGTATCGTTTGGTAAATCGTATGCAACGCCCCAATTAATAGCCCAACTAAAAGTTAAAAAAAAACCATTGCAATTTTAACATCTGTTACATTAAATTATATGTTTTTGCATTCCGACCTGAAGTAAATAAAATTTGGATTTCCAACAAATCCAACCGTAGCACAAAAAGCAACCTAAAATTTAAACCGAAATAATTATATACATTTTGTATGAACTTTTCTTGTTAATATTTTACCGAAAACGAAGAACCTTCTGGGAAGGCTACATATCGTTTGCGTCGCGATTTCAAATGATTTGTCACATTTTCCGTACGATTTAAATTTTGTTCAATCAATGATTCCAATGAAGTTGATGAATTTTGGTTGTTTATTATTTCTTCAGCATCAACAATAATTGTCAACTCTGTCAGAAAGGCTATTGTTAAAAATACGATTGTTGAATAAAATTCAAATTTTTGTATCATTTTTCTTCAAAATGAAAATTAATTTTGAATGAACAGAAATTTAAATCAAACTTGACTGAATTCGATTAAAATTAAGATCGAATGACACTTGGTTACATGTTATCGAACCAAAAATATGGAGTGTGAAATTTGTTGTCAATTTCATCATTTTGTCTTCTAATTTCTTGTTTCGAGGTGTTTATCGAATGAACATAAATAGATTTTGACATAGAAAAAAAAAACGATAATTGAAGAAAAAAAAAGATGCTGAGTCTTTCGTTATTTGACAATTAACAAAACGTCGTAGTCAATCACTGACCCCGACCGAACATGCTGAGAGAAAAAAAAACGCAAAAAACTGAACATTTCAACTTTTATTCATCATGACAACAAATGGTACGAGAGATAAAATTTTCACATCTGTTACATGAAATTATATGGTTTGGCATATCGACCTAAAGCCAATTCAATCAAGGAAATGCTACAGTCACGAAACGCTGATGAACAATAAACATTGTTTTTTCCCATGCGATGAGCGCGGTCGTAATCATGTAGGTCATTGTGTTCGAATGACAGCACTTTTGTATCAGGCAATCTAAAAAAGAAACAAACAAAAAAAATCAATATTCGCATCACGGAAAAGTCAATAAAAATTTGAATAGACGATGCATGACACACAAATGAAGAGATAAAAACAACTCTCGAACCACTCACGTGAACACAATGCGAATCAATTCTTCGACCATATTCGTTCCCTTGCCGAAAAAATACTGTGCACTTTCACACAGGGCACGTAAAATGCATTCACGTCCATTATATCCCATGCTGAACCGACAAGAAATGGAACAAAAAAAAAATAACCGTTAATACCGTTACGTTTGGCATTTGATTGGTGAATATGTGAGACTAATTGTTTATAACAACGAACTTGTCGATGGCAACTTCCAGGCGATTGTATAAATCACGACGATGACGCCGTTGCACCAATGGCTTCGGGTATTTTTCATGTCGATGTTGTATCACCCATGTTTCGTTCGGTAGATCGTACGCTAGCCCCCAATTGAGCGCCCACGACATGTAGTCTAACGATAAGAACTTAAAAATAATATAGGATTTTTTTTTAATAAAAAAGAACCTACCAAGTTCTGGGTTTCCAATCATACCGATGGTAGCACAAAATGCAACCTATTCATTCACCAAATGGTCCGATTGATGTGAAATAAAAGAAATTTATCAATTTTCAATCAAAGCTGATTTTGTTAAATAAATCTACAATTGAACAAACCGAAAACGATGAACCTTCTGGAAATGCAACATATCGTTTGCGACGCGACAATAATTTTGCTGTACCCATTTCGTTGGGCACATTTTCGCTCGAATTTCGTATTGAATTTGTAATCGAACCGCTATGAAAAGCAGTTGATTCGATGCAATGGACATTATGCACAACAACAATGAAAACTGCCATTAAAATGGTTGTTACACTTCTAACATTCACAATACGATCCATAGTTGATTTAAACCACAAAAGCAATTAATGCAACCCGCCAACTGATTATTTCGGTGAAATTTTGTACAAATTCAAGAGCAAATGAGGATATTTGGTTTCAATAATTATCTGGATATGAACAAGATACTATGTGTGTATGCTACTGGAAACGAAATGTCTATATTGCACGTTTCAAAGCTAAAATGTACTGAGTTTTTGCATATTAACGTATCATAACCCATACCAAAGCGGTGGCCGTGTCGAGACAAGTCAACTGTTTGCTTTTGCTACGCAATTTCGCGTCTCGTTTACATACCATATAAGACGAATCAACAATTATTTTGACACATGAATGTGTATATGTGTGTACGGTGTATGGTGTTACATTGTCTTCTAGCGGTAAATCTTCTATATGATGCATGCATACGGAGCCTATCATGTTTCAGTTAGAATAGGCTTATTCAAATGAATTTTGAAATTCAGATAGCACAAATTAGTTTACGGATGTTGCTCCAATTCGAAAAATGAGAATACAAAAAAAAGCATAATTGAAAGATGATTCCTGCCAATGGTCAATATAAATTCGTTTCATGCCAAATCGTGCTCGCTTTAATATTCGTTGAATATATATAAAAAGAATACCAATACGAAATGTCAGAAGGTGTTAATGAAAAAAACACGTTTATGAACTCTTTATGCAGACTTTGTGCCACTTGTGCTTGTCGGCTTCTCCGTTGTACATATGATTTGACGTGTGAATAAATTCGTAATTTTTTTTTTATTCCGTTGAGCATTCATGCTTGAGTTGGTCATAAAGTGTTCGCACTAATCGTGTGCATTAATACGTTGAGCTTATTTACGCTTTATCATTCCGAACCGCAACGTTAAAATCATCCGATTAACGAACACCGCATAAACAGTGTTATTCAAAACAAATTGCTAACATGAATATTGTGGCCTTGATATCGGTAATTTTTGCAGAAATTTTGTTAATTGAATCGATTCTCAGTGCGGACACCGCATGGCCCACCGATGTGAATAGGAATATAACCGCATTCGAACCAAATGGATTACGATTTCAACGAATTTTACGGCGTAAAAAGCGCTTTCTGCTGTTTCCTCCGGGAGCCGCCATTGTTGTATGTGTTAATGGGTTTTGTGTCATTTAAAAATCGATGAAAATTGGATTAAACGCAATTATTTTAATGATTTTAATGGAAATTGTTTTCACCATTTTTAGACAACAATGTCTTTTACAAAGACATTAGTTCCACGTTCACCGTCGGGTATAAATACAATTGGCGAGGTTGATATTTTTTACCCGCTGCAGAATAAGATCGAAGATTGGTATCCAACAAAGAAGCCAATACCGCCTCCACCACCACCATCGGATGAAGAAGACGAGAACGAAGGCGTTCTACCAAACAATGTGGGCCCACAAATTCCACCCAATATTCCTCAACCTCCACCACCGCCACCGCCGCCACCACCAATCGCTCAAAATGATCAACCTACAAACGATAATCGTATGAAAACGCTTCTTTATTTTGACCTCTACCGCGCAGAATATTTCATATTTGATTTAATTTTAGCTCCACCTGGGCCAATTAATGTTGGCACACCATTTTTACCAACGCCTGCCAATTTACCAGACGGTAGATTACCGACTGATCAAGAAATCGGAATTACGCCCGGCACAATTATATCTGATCCGAATTTCGACGTGGGCACACACCCAGGTGAAATATATGTGGATAAAAATGGGAATCAATCACAAAAAATACCACCACGTCGTTTTTTCAGTGAATATTCAAAATACTCAACGTCTTCATGGCCACATCAACAATATAATCAATATGAATCGGTGAGAAAAGTGAATCTATTTTACAGTCTGACTATATAAATGTTATTTATTTAAATTGAATCGTTTTCTTCAGTCCTGGAATCCGACGAGCAATTCAAAAGGATACAATGATTGGAAAACTTATAATGATCGATATTATAGTTCTTACGGCAAAAAACAATCACAGAATCGGGTGAATGTACAAACGATGCAAAAAGAAAATAGCATTTATTCAAACACAAAGGAGAATGCATGGCGATACCAACACAGAGATGCGCATCCATTTGAATCAAATTATAGAGGATATTCTAACAACTATTACAATCGAGCTGCTCGTGAGAGACGAGACATTTTCGATCAACTTGAGTCATTTATGTCATTGTAACTAAACGATTTTCTATTATTTTATTTTCCCTTCGTTTTCATCTCGATTTCTTTGAATTCGATCGGGGCACAGACTGTTTTAGAGAACAAGAAAACAAAAAGAAATATACGATTGTTCTATTTCAGCAAACAATTCGATACGAAATCTTGTATATTACGGATGATATGTGAGGCAAAGCATTATTTATTACCACCGGGCAAATCTCTTTTCCAAGACATATTTCGTATCCTTTTCACGTGAGTAGAGAATTTATTTTAACTATTTCAAAAAAAAAAAAAAAAATTACGAAAGATGATTTCTAAGAAAACTTATTAATTTTCAGTTTGCCACCTGAAGACGAGGTGAATGATGAATATGCGCGAGCAACCCAAGCAACTGAGGAGGACTGTGACACAATTTACTCGGAAAAATGTCGGTTTAGTGTGTTGGGTTTTTTAATGAGCAAAGACAGACCAATTCTTTAAGTTTAAATTGAGAAATTGTTCAATAAAAGAAATAATCGATTCGAAATGGCTAATAAAAATGACATTAAATCTTTTTTTCTCTAAATAAAAATCGAACGGCATAAATGGTGAAATAATTCTATTCGATCAAGTTTCCGTTTTGTAACTGAATAATATTTATTTTCGCATCCAAGTCATTACTTATATTTTGAATTCCAAACGCTTTCTTTACAGTCGGGATATAGTTGTTGACAATTTTCTGTTGAAGCGTGAGCTTCATCATATTTGCCATGCATGGGATGAGTGGTCGGCTCGAGTGGTTCTGGTAAACTACGTAAATAAATGAAAAAGCGATTTTAGTTTTATGATAGAAAAGATGCGGCAAAGATAAAATGGAAAAGTTTGCGACACGTACGTAAAAACGGTTCGAAGTAATTCGACGACCATGCTTTCAGGCTCCACATTATGTTTGCGTTGTCCCGTTTCGCATAACATCTTTAAAACACACTGATCGCCCTTACTGCCTTGCCTTTAAATCAAATGAAAATGGGCATTTTAGTTTTGTGAATTTGTTGTTGTTGTTTTGATCGTTTTAGTATTGGTGATTTACGTTTTAAGAAATGTATTGATTTGCTTATACAATGCATGTCGTGAATTCCGATGTAAGTTTAAATCGAATTTCTCCAATGGTGTCAGCTCATCGATGCTACGCTTTTTAAAAGCTGGATGAATAATGTGGGCGTAGTTTGTTCGTCTCTGATAGTTTGAATCAACTTTCCGATTGGCCTTTACATTTTCGGATAGACTTGAGATGAAAAGAGCGAGAGAGAGAGAGAGCAAGTCCAAAATATCAAAAAATATTTACAAATAAAATGGAAATTTCAAAAAGAAAAAAATGAATAGATAGAATTGCATATTCACATGTTAGTAAATTCCTGAAAATCTTTTGTGCTCAATGGTCGATTTTGTGGAATTTTTTCAGTGATTTTTTTAAATTGTTTCATCAAACTATCGGCATATGAAATATATTGTTGGATTTTATTTGAATTGGATTGTGCATTGGCTGCTTGTGCCATATACGATGATGGTTTGTATCCGGATTGATAGTACGACTTGGACGGTGATTGGTATTGGTTTTTATCGTTTGTAAATTTTTCTTTCGGAATATTTGTATAGTAATTGATATGATTTGCATCGGCAGCATTCTTTTTCGACGGAAGCACATATTGTACATTTGTCACATTTTTATCATTTCGATGAAGCAATGGTAATTCGCCCATTTCATATTGATCACGTAGCTGTTCGTCCAAATAAATCGGTTCCGATGGCAGCTCCCAGGCCACTTTCCATAGAAAAAAAAAGAGAACAAAAACAGTTTAAATCACATCAACAGCTTTTAATCTATGAATATGCTTACTCGCAGCCGTAATTCCGAGAGTAAGGTAGTTGCTGTACCCAACAATCGGGTGATATGTATCGTAAACTATTTGCAAAAAAATCATCTTTAAAGGTTATATTGAGACGAAACGAAACGAAAGGTATGGATTCTAATTGAAAACGGTTCACCGTACCGATTTGCATGGAAGACCCGGGAGGAAAGATCAAATATCTGCGTTTCCTTGACAGCACTCGTTCGCCGTCTTTATTAAAAGTTCTATCGTCACGCTTCGTCCGTTGTGATTCGCTTGAAGGGTTTGTTTGCCGTGATTGATTATGTATTGATGCATTTTCCGTCGTAGATAAATCGACATCATATGGCTGTTCTTCGTGTTCGGTGATATTACTTTGCTTCAAAATTGAATTTCCGTTTGCACTTTTTCTTTGGTCTGCATTCGTCTGGATGGCATCCGTCAAGGAGCCGTCAAGCGTGCATTTCGTCTTGACACAATTTAATTTTGCATTTACATTCAATGCGGAACCAAATTGTTGTTTGGCAACCGAATCCGGCACAGATGCTTGATTGTTGTTGTTGTTGCTGCTTCCATTTAAAGTGTCGGCCGTAGTAATTAATATAAATGGTGACAATACCAAATGCATCAACATGAAAATAATTAATTTACGAGCCGGAAAGCCGACAAAAACAACAACCAAACTTGAATGACATAATGTCGAGAGCTGCGAATGCTTTCGTGCCATAATAACTTCTAATTAAAACGTTGCGTCACTTTTGATTTTACACCTTTTTTTCGCCAACCAATTACAATTAAGCGAAATGAACAGGAATGAAAATAAAAACAGGTAAGAAATGTTCACACTTTTAAATTATAAATGAAGATAATGTAAACACTTAACAGTTCGGACTCCACTAGAATTCAACAAATTTAATACTTTTTTACTACTCGCAAAAACAAACATTCATTCGAACGCTGATTCAAAAATCACAGTCACTTAGTTACGGTGAAAGAAAGAAAAATTGATTGGCGAAAATCGATTGAAAATAGAAAGGAAGTCGGCGTCGTAACTCTTTTGAAATGACGTTAAAAGTAAACTTATTACTTCCGAAAAAAGCGCACGAAGTGGCGTCTGTTTGAAAATCAATCGAGATAGTGACAAACACGTTTTTGATTGCATTCACTCGAACCATTGATAAGTCGATTTTCCCTATTTGTCCATTTAATTTGCTCTTTCCAGTTCCACAAAAATTTATGCACAATTTAAATTTCGTGTCAGTTATTTAAATGTCCGTTACACTTTTTTTCGCATTTAAACCGTACAACTATGAGATCAATGAATTTGGAGCAAAAATTTATCGTTAAATTTATTTAATATTTGTTATAATTTACTGAACCGTGCATAAGACCGTTAGAGTTTCACAGAAATTGGTACTTCCAACATTTAAACGGGGCACACGAATTACACACTGAATAAATTAGAATCGATTAGAACGATTGTCACAAACAACCTTATTAAGCGGAAAAAAAGCACTTGGTGATTGATGGAAGGGATTTTTTTTCGCGTAATGATAAAATGTTTGTGAAATCAAACGATTCAAATGAGAATTAAAATGAGTTGTAATGAACAAAACCAATTTTTTCGATGAATAATTCAGAACAGAGCACGTTGGGATGTTTTTGGAATGAACATTTCATTGATCAATGGTATACATGTATGGTTTTACATGTTGGATATGTTAAACAATTTAATGAACCGAAATGCACTATGTTCATTATGAAATGGAATTCATCGTGCAAATTAAATAGTTCCGAAACAATGCCACTTCCATAAGTCACACATTTGTTTTGTATAACAGCATCTATCTGGGGAAATAGGTGGATTTGTTCACATCATAGTTGGTAATCAGTCAAGTGAGAGAGAGAAAAGTAGCGGATAGATTAGGACAGAGAGAGAGTAGAATGGAGCGAGAGAGAGGTAACAAGTCATTGACCATCGATAATTGCATGACGTCAAACATTCAACAGCTCGAAACATGTAATTAATGCATTTAATGAATATACACAAAGTGTAAAGCATGCACGAATACTCCGCCATGAAAATCGGTTTTAAATAGGAATATACATATTTCGTTCGCACACACGGACAACGTGATATCGTTGGTCGTTTGTCTTCAATTTGTCGTTTATCGTTTGGCTGTTGTGCTAATCAACATTTGATTATGTTGCGAACCAGATATTAATGAAAAATCCCATCGTGCATTACTTATACAGCCAGAAATTGGTTTCGAAACAATCATTTGCACATAAATTAAATGCTACAGAGGTTTTCTTTTGTTGTCGTTTATTTGTTTTGAGCTTGAACATTTTGAAAATTATTTTGATGATTGTCAAAAGTTGCATCAGATTCGATGAGAAAACCAGCGTTCCAAATGCTATCCGGACATAACGAATATTTGGCGACACAATCAACAGTCGTTTGATGTGCATCATCGTAATCAATGTGGCGCTTATGAACAACACGCTGTAGTTGAGCCACCGGCAAACTGTCGAAATAAATTGGTTGAGTTTTAGCACCAAGCACCAATCATTTTCCAAAATACAATTTGCATTTTGATAGTCTCACCTGAATACAACACGAACAATTTCCGCCAAAAATGAACCTGGCTCGGTTTCGTGACGCTTTTGTCCAACTTCACATAATGTTTTCAACACACATTCCGTTCCATTATACCCTTTGCTGAAATTGAATTTCAAAGTTGATAACAAAAAAAACTATTAAACTTGAAATGAAATAATAAATAATTATGAAATTTCGACAGTGTATGAATGTAACGCTTACGCAAAAAGATATTTTTCGATCATTTCGTATAGTTTATGACGTGTATTTCGATGATGATCCAGATAAAACTTTTCCTCAAAACTAAGCGATGCATCTCGTACACTTCGTTTTCCCATTGCCACATAAACCGTATGCAATTTGTTTATAACGGGCTTCAAATCCGGGTTTTTTGTTGATTTCGTACTATTCACCGTTACCGAGCTGTGAAAATACGATGAAAGCCAAAATGATTTGAAAAATGCATTGAAATGTATGAAAAATTCTTACGTCGCCTTTGGTGGTTGTATTGTGGTGGTTTTCATTTGAGTGGCAGATTTGAGCCATGGTTGAAAATATGTATTGTTCAAATATTTCGCAAATGCATTGTATTGATCAGCACCACCATATGTGCTTGAATATGGGGGTCGAACATTGTACATTGAATTGTAATCGCTATTGCGATTATAATCTTTCACATTTGAGTAATAATAGTTGGAATTTGTATTATATGAACAATTGCGAGTGTTGCAATAGGTATTTTTGTTGAAATTCGCTGGGTTCAATGGCGAATTTCCGAAATAGTATGAATCAGGCTTCCGACGCTGTAGATATTTATAATAATTTGCAATTCGATTCATAACATCATTTCCGTTGTAATGGTGATTTGAGTAACTCGAATCGTTTGGTTTATTTACAATGTTCGATGATGCGGTGGATGCTTTAATTTCCCCTTTTCTATTTAAATCGGTGACATTTTTATCCTCCTTGCGTAATAGTAATGGCAATTTTCCATTTTCGTATTGTTCCATTAGCTCCTGTTCAGGATATGTTGGTTTATCCGGCAAACCGTAAGCTAATGCAACCGTGATCTGTAAATGATATAATTAGAATTGACCATGATTTATGAGCAGAAAAAAACAACCAACATGCATTACATACACCTGTCGTCACGTAAAGCGTGTAATCTGGAATTGTGATTGTCTGATCATAGACTGAAATGGTTTAAAATAAAAATCAATAAAGCAATTTACATGAAACGATAATTTTTCTAAAAATGTTTTGGAACCTACCTAATTGTATTGAACTGCCGACAGGAAAGATGAGATACCTCTTTTTGCGTGATAGTTTTCTTTCGACCTTTTTTGTGGGAACCTCATCGTCAATTCTTGATAGAGTCTGCATTTGCTCTATGCAAAATACAAACAAAAACAGTAAACAGCAAAAAAAGTTTTTGTTAAAGAACATTTTTCCGTTCGAGAGACAATTTTATTGAGTAAAATTACAGAAGATGTAATAAACGATATGCACAGCAAATGAATGAATCTTGTTGATTCAATCGTAGAAAATGGAATGATAGATGTCATATTAAATGCTTCATTGGTTGATGGCACGTTAATTAGTAATTCAAAGACATCAAATGGAAAAGAGACGGAAAAAACGAACAAGAACGAATATGAATACAAAAGTAGAAAAAAGACCAAAATGTATATATTGCCTTTGATTAAATTAATTTGAAGATGGTGCAGTGCTATTGTAGCTACTCTGACTAACAGTAACAATTAATTAATGTTAAATGAAAGAAAATTTGATTTGAGCTAAACGAAACGACGGTTCTTGAGCACAAAATGGAACGAAATGTTTGACGCAAAATCATCAACAACAACAAAACCATTTTGAAATGTATGTATTCGGTGAATGGTGATTTTGAATGATTCAACCAAAGCTAATGAAGAATTTTTTTCACCGTACGTCCCAATAAAATGTTGTGAGTGTTCTTTGCTATTTTTCGGATCATGTTATAAAATGACCGTTATTGGAACAGAAAGTCAAAGGTACTTGCTGGCTGGCAATCTTACGTTTTTCTTCGCACAATGTTACACACCAAAAATGTAAACGTCTGTTCAGTTGTTCGGTTGAAAAAAAGAGAAGATGTAATTTTGTCACTCTGCTCTTCGAGCATCTTCGTTTAATGGATGTGTCGGATGGTATTTACTTAGTGTGCTGGCATGTAACATTAATTAAATCGCACGTCATTCGAATCTCTGCTCAAATGCCATTCGAAAATGTTCATTCTGATTCTTGTTACTTCATGCAGAAGTGAACAAACACTGAGCAGATGGATGCACTCAAAACGTGATATCAACATATACCAATGCAAACACACACTTTTCACACATTTGAAATGCATTTTTACTTCCGTTTGATATTTGTGCTTGCAAACAATCTGGACAAATAACACAAGAGTCAGGCAGCTAGAAGTGAATGAAAGAAAAACCAACAGAAATTCCAAAACAGCAATGCGAAAAATAAATAAATATTCCGGTTTCAGTGATCTCTTTTACTCAAAATGAAACACATTATTTCTATTTATTTGTCAAGATTTCAGCATTTGAAAACTTAAGTTTCATTCAATGTGTCCGTTTAATGTGTGAATGTGTGTGTGTTGTATTTATTTGGATAAGCAATGGATGTTTGTTCTCACATCACAGTGAAATTTTGTGTGTGCACACAGCAGAGATGCATTTTCAATTACACTCCAACTACTATTAAAATTGCTTTTCCAATTTCGAAATAAATATTTTGTGAACATGTTTTTAAATCAAATGACAACATGTACAGAGCAGACAACTTGTTTCTAAACATTTTCCAGTTATCATTCCATACATTCCATATAACGACCATTCAAATCAATATTTTCAATGAAAAATCAAAGTCAAACTTCATTAGAACCACATGTGTCAAGTGCACGATTTTGGTTTAAAACAATTTAATAAAGATGTCACATGATGAGGCCAGAAACTTTTTGAAAAGACGGTATTGAAAGAGAGAAAGAAATGCGTATGTGTATAGGGAAAAGACAAACTTAGCTTTTGTGAACTGTTTATTAATGTCGACGAATAAATTAAATCGTTTCGTTTTGATGTGCGTCAAAATATTGTGTGGTATTTGTTCAAAAAATTAGTAGCAAATTTAACAGTAAACTTCTGAAAATATTTGTGGTAACTTGATTTTGAGTTACCTTTGCATTCGTTCTATTTACTCAAATGAAAAGAAAATAAAAATTATTTAGAACAAGAGAAATGGGAAAAGTAAATGTCACACAAGTCATCACGGATTCAAATTGGTCACTTGATTTTTCGAGTTTGTTTCAGTCTCGTTTCGAGTGTGTTGTAACAATATTAATAAAATAATGAATGTTGTTATTTTGCTAATTTTAATTCTGAATTTATTCATTGCAATTTATTCGCATGACTTCAAAGGAATATCACTGGCTGTGGATGCGCCGACGAATTCGACCATTGTGCGACACAAACGATATTTGGATTTCATTCCAAAATCAAGAATGTTTGTAAGTGATAATTATCAATTAAAATATTCATTTCACTTGAAGAAATATTTAATTGCTTGCAGTTTCGAGCCAATGTCAAAGCGAATGTGCTATCGGCTAATCAATTATTGGCATTTGCTTATGGATATCGAGCCAACTATCCCATTGAAAATGATATAAGAATCAAACGACGAGATGTCTACGACAGCATGGTGGAACTCATTGATCAGTAAGTTTATAGCATTGCAGAATTCGGCTATGATATTTGAGAAATTTGTGTTTTAGCCATGGTTTTGATGGAAGTGCTTGTCTCTCAAAATTGTTGTGTGATGCCAGTTCAACTATTTCAATTGAATCCGGAATGTTTACTCGACTGTATCAACTAATTTTTCGGTTAGAATTTCCACCTTGCATCAATTGTTCGAAAGCATTTGGTATTTTAATTTAGTGTTTTCCGTTTCAGACTACCACAAGCTGGCGATGAAATATATACAGCGTTTAATGTCGATAAATGCATGGAATATTCGACCAAATGTCCATTAAGACTATCAAACTTAACACCATACACGGATCTAGCATAAATTAGGAACATTCTACGAATTTCAATCACAAAAAAAAAATAAACTAAATTTACGTAGTAATGAGAAGAATTTGGTTTCATTTCGAAAAAATGTTATCTAAAAAATAAATGGAATTTCTTAGGATCTCGATTGCAATGTTGCATTGTTTCTTTGAAGAGAACGGAGAAGGAATATTGAGAGGAGGCGGAGGGCACTGTGGACGAATTAATGAGGAAACGTTTTTTAAAGCTATTATTATTACAAACACTCACTTTCTGGTTAAAAGGATTGTCCTCTTCAATTGAGGATTCTCCTTGGTGCCCTTTTCTTCCTCATTTTCCTCCTGAATAAATCATTCCTGATATAAATTCTTTTTCGATCATAAAGATTAGTTCTTTGTCCTAATTGTATACCATGCGACATATCTTGCTCGTATTCACACTATTTTACACCGTTATTAACATTCAACGTAAAAACAAAACTACCGTGAATAAACAGAGAAGAAGAAGAAGCTTCAAGCGTGAAACCAATACCACCATTGATCGGTAAGCTCCATGTACAATTCATACATCATTTAATGAATTCAGTTTGAAGTGAACATTCGATTACTACACATTTGTGTCTTGACTTATGGTTAGTTAAACTCAAACTCTTTTCAATTAACTAATCAAAATTAATTTTTTTGTTTCGAATATTTTTCAGGTTGAATCATGAACAGAACGATGTTTTGGAGTTTGTTTTCACTTTTCATCGTTTTTTATTTGAAAGTGGTGTTTTGTGGAAAAAGTTCATTGCTATCGATAGATAACATGGAAAATGATTTGAATGCTGCTATCAACAGAAACGATGGCGTTGATTCTCTATTGGATACCGGAAAAGTGTTAAAACGTGATAAACGATATCTGTTATGGATTGGCGGTGGAATATCAAAGGTAAAATACAATTGATAAAAATCATTTATTTTATTTCGTTCTGATTCTATATGAAATGGATATTTTTTATAGATAGTTTTGGGTTTTTTGGCACCAGTCGAAACACGAGATCGTGTAAATTGGCGAACATTAAATTTAGCGTACAATTTTCAGGCGCAATACGTGGCAATTCCGAATGCAACGTTTTTATGGAATCGTTTTACGCGAGATTTACGCACACAAAAGAAATTGTACGACCAAAAAGGTGTTTATACCAGGGATTTGACGCGGGATCTAATTTATGGCGCTCTGACATTATTTTTGGACAGCAAAGGAAAACCGGGCCGTCAGTGTTTGCTTAAATCAATTTGCGACGCCGCTGAACATCCAATTGTTCGTCGAGGTGTTTTTGAAGAAATTATTCATCTAATTTTAACGTAAGAACACAGTAAATAATACACACGGACTTCCAAGTAATTTCCTTCTTTGATTTCTTTTCCACGCAGTCCAAGTATGGATGAAGTAATAAACGATGACTACAAAAACGCCCGAATGGCTGGCGAGCAGGGTGCGGATTGTGCACGACTGTATGGCTGTCCATTTGGTGATGGATTTTTGGATAAATTTTCATATTTGACTCATGAATAGCAGTTCCAGTGTTGTGTTCCGTGTTGAATAATGTAGTGTTTTGTAAATTGTTTGCGTTTGACCAAGATTTCAAATAAAATGCAACATCTATTTTGTCACATGGCCAATTCTTTTCTGTTTACTTATACTCTATTTCTTCCATTTTCGCTTCTCTCTTTGTTTCTGTAATTATAGTCGGTCCATTGTTTTAAGAACTAAACCAAAGCAAAATTAACAAAAGTGATTTATGCAGGGCGATTTCATCACGTGCTGAAACGTGAATGTTTCAATCACTAGGTAGTAATACAGATTTGGGTTGACGTGTGTGAAAGCGTTTGTTTGCCATATCAATTAGAATCTTAAATACAAATCAAACACACTGAGAATTGTGTTCCATTTTAGTTAATATTGACACAAATTATTTGGAGATGTAAGGCCGAACCAAGTGTCGATAAAAGTGTTTTTCATGCTTCAGTATCAAATTACAATTGAAGTCCATATAACGATTGAGTCATATAACGCATTTAATACCGCGTAATTGAGATATTTCTATTTCGGCAACCAAATAATTCATTTGAATAACAAAGGAAGCGTAAACATTTTGGCAATCTAAAAATATCAACAGTCAATGGACTTAGTTGTTTCCTGAATAGCCGCCATCACAACGAATAACAATTATGAAGTGGAGTGAAGTGTTCTGCTGCATTTTAATATGCTTCGTTTTAAGTCCAATACAATTTGGTGCTGTCAATGGACTCATTTGGTCTCAATATACACTGATGCAAGTAAGATCTAATCATTTCAAGATTTAATTAAGATGTTTTACTTACTTTTTTTTATCAGGTCGTATGTTGTGTTTCGTGGCCGATCCCATATAAAAATCCACTTCGGAAATTATTCTTCAACGTTGGATTTCAATTCAACTACAATGAACCGTTTGCTTTGTCAAATTTTTACAATGCAACGTATTATCAAAATATTTTCAATAGTCGCGATTTTAAGGGTTCCCCATCTACAACAAACAACGATACCGATAATCGTATGCAATCGAGAAGCATCGATGGATCCAGTAATTTGGTTGGCAAAGATTTAACAGCAGCAGAATTCTATGAAAGCATTGAAGATAATTTCGTTGAGTATGTTCATTTATTTCAATTGACATTGATTTATTAGTTCATAAATATTTTCTTTCGATAGAATTGGCTACGACCGAAGCTGTTTGAAAAAAGCAATATGCGAACTTGCCAGACATCCACTGCATAAAGAAGATGATGAAGAGCATTTATTGATGGATGTCATAAATTTTGTATTAACGTAATTATCAGAGATAAATATGATACTTTGTGCGATATTAACCAAAAACCAAATACTTTTAGACCTTCAAACCATAACGGTTTTGCCGAGCATGAAAAACACGAACGCCAAAAGTATGAAACAGCCCAGAAGATTGGTGAAAATGGTCATGATTGCGATGTTATTTACTCGGAATGTGAAAATTCCATATTAAATAACTTTTCTCATTTATTGATTGAATAAATATTCAACAATGACGATTATAATTGCCAACAAATAGATTAATAAAAATAAAATCTTTTTAAGAAAAATAATTCAATTTTTTTAAATTTAATATTTATGTTGAAAAAAAAAACCGCATTTTTTCTTTGCACACTGACTCCACCTATTGAGGTTGTGTGAAACTCAACACATGCAATTTCACCATATTGTGAAATTCGAATTTGACGTTTGCATCTAGTCGTCCAAAAGTCAAGTGAAAATCATCAAAAATGCCAATTTGTTTTCACAGTAAGTTGAACTGTGATACTTTAGTACAGTTTACAATCATCAAACATCTAAATCGAGGGTAAATATGTCTCAACCGACTCCAGGAAGTGCTCGTTCGCTAGCAGTAAGTATAAATAATTGAAAAAAATCAAAAAATTTCATTTGTAAAATGTTTTGTTTTTTAAATTATAAAATAAAGAAAACTGCGTCGACATCAGCATCGAACAGTGCTGCATCGTCTGTTCACGTGCAAGAATTTACCGTTCGAATTCCAAAAAATCTGAAAAAATTGCACCATGTGATGCGTTTTAATGCAACGCTCAAAGTCGACTTTGCACAGTGGAAAAATGTCAAAATGGAACGTGAAAATAATCTTCGTGACGCACGCAGTGGCATTGAAGAAGAAATGCCAAAATATGGCGCTGGATCGGAATACAATCGAGACATGAAAGAAGAACTTCGGCGTAAAAAGTTTGGCTATCAACCGCGCAAATATAAACAAGGTAATCTAAAGTTATATCAACTAAAAGATTTTCGTTTTCATTCCCACGAATGGTGTGCTAAAGTGATGTGTTGGCATTTTCATTTCTGCAGATTTACAGCCGTGGATCCTGAAGGTTGACGGTAAATCTGGCAAAAAATTTCGTGGCATTCGTGAAGGTGGTGTGGGTGCATATGCATCGTTTTATGTATTTGCCCATGCTCCAGATGGTGCAATCGAAGCATATCCGCTCAACGAATGGTACAACTTCCAGCCAATTCAACGATACAAAGCACTCTCGGCCGAAGAAGCCGAACAAGTGTTTGGTCGACGAAATAAGGTTATGAATCACTTTTCATTGATGATGCGCCATCGTTTGAAGGGCGACGAAGAAGGACAAGATGATCCAGAGGAAGCAAAATTAAAATTGTCCGGTAAAAAGGGGAAAGAATTTAAAATCAGCGATGCCGATGACATTATGATGGTATGTATTCGCATTGAGGTATCAAGTGTCACAATATGACTCATTCACTCGTTTGTTGTGTGTGTTTACACAGGATTCAGATGATGATAGTGATTCGGAAGATGAAAAGAAGAACGATGAGGATAGTGATGCAGACTCAAAGAAGAAAAAAGGCAAGAAATTACCTCCAAAGAAGAAGAAGAAGAAGAATGGCAGTGATGACGAGGCCTTCGAGGAGTCTGATGATGGAGATGAAGAGGGCCGTGAAATGGATTACATTGAATCAAGCGATTCCGATGAATCTGATCCTGAATTACAGGTACAAACTATTATCAAGTACTCTTGACCGAATCAAAATTTAAATTTGCTTTCCAAAGGTGGACAAAGAAATGAAATCGGTTGCCGAAGAAGATGGATTACGTAAATTGCTAACATCTGACGAAGAATCGGAAGAAGAGAAAAATTCGAGCGATGAATCAAGCAAAGATGGTGAAAAGAAGAAAGAGACCAAGGAGAACAATACAAAAGATAAGAAAAAATCGAAACCGAAAAAATCAAAAGATGGCGAAAAGAAGGAATCGCTGAGTGACTTAAGTTCCGATAGCAGTGATTCGGAGGCTGAAACAAAGAAACCGAAAAAACTGAATGGCAACAGTGCAAATAATTCAAGATCGGCATCTCCAAGCATTACCGATGCATTGGCAGCTGGCCCAAGCGGACTGAAACGAAAACTACCGACCGATTTGGGATCTGCTGGTAATAGTAATGGTGCTTCCGAAAACAGTAACAGCCCGAATGTTACACCGGCCAAGAAAACAAAATACGATGCATCACCTTCCGTACCGGCATCTTTTGCTGGAGCTATCTCGAGCAATAGAGAGTAAGGCATTATTATATCGACTTACCTTGGATACTTTACTCATTTATTTATTCATTTTTATCAAACAGTGACAATGGTATCACCGAAGAAGCTGTACGACGTTATTTGATGCGCAAACCAATGACCACAACCGAACTTCTATCCAAATTTAAAAATAAAAAGACCGGAGTATCAAGCGAAAAATTGGTAAACACGATGACACAAATCCTGAAGAAAATCAATCCGGTCAAACAGACTATCCAGGGAAAAATGTATCTAAGCATTAAAAATAAATAAGAGGGAACGCAAAATTGTCAGACAACAGATTTGCCGGTTGTTTGCACATTTAACAATTATATTTCTAATCAATAGCAAAATTGTTTTTTTTTTTGTTTTTTCAAAACAAAGGTCAATGAATAATAAATACCATGTAAACACTGAAAAAAAGGGGTCATGCTACATTTTCAAATAATGAAAATATAGCCTTGACCCTATTTGATTACTTCGTAGTAATCGAAAATGTTATTCAATAAACCGGTCTAAGTTCAATAATGCGAAATAAAGAAAAGAAAAATACAAATAAAATTGATTCCATTTTTATTACAAATTGTCCATTTTTCATTAGTCATCATCATAATTAATTTTGTCTATATATAAACCACTTTCTTATGCTATTAATATTGTAGCTTTTTTTCGCTAATTACAAATATCTAGTGAGTCAAAATGTCGTCGAATCGCACGTACAATTCTTTGATCGTTTGTTCTGTTTAGCAGTTGGGAAATCGAATTAAACTAAATTAATTAATATGCGTGTATGAATCAAAGTAAATTACAAAAAAGGTAAGAATACGCGTTCATCTCATTTTGAAGAAGAGAGTGTTCGTCTAAATATCTCACGCTTGCCATTGTTTACATTCTTAGAATAACTATTCAAATATTTGTATAAATATTATTTTATTGCTCCGTTCATTGAACGAATTATATATTTTGTGTGTGTGTGTGTGTATGTAATCCTGAATTTCATTTTCTTTCTATCCACGCAAATAATACCATGAAAAAAATATAAATCAAATGAGATGATATTATTCAAGGATTCAATACATAGGAAAAACGTACATATTACAAATCATAATAAACATAGTTCTATATATTCAACTAAAAAAATTTAGATTAGGGTTGTCTTGCGATTTCTAATTTCTAATGCTTTGCTGTTGTTGTTGTTGTTTTTGTTTTTCTTTTTTTTTCTTTTATTTAAGTTCTCTCATGCACTTTTATAATATTCTCTATGCTTAAAATGTACTTCAATTTCGTTTATTTATACATAATCTAAAATTGTGGGTGTATAAATCAAATGTGCATTGTGTGTATTTCTTTTATTTTACATAGATGATTTCTCGTTTTTTCTACTAATTATGTGTAAATGTGTTTGTGTTGCTACGATTTATGCTACGATTTAAATGAACCAATTAGTTTGTATGTGGATGCATTTATGTTGTTCATAATAATTTAAATTGTGAAAATTAACGAAAAAGTTCATTTCATAACAAAATGTTAGCCTATACGTATTATTTTTTTTAAATATATACTACAATATATGAGGGATGTACATGTTTAATTAGTGGTTTGAAGTACGTTGATCAATTTCAATTCGCTGTCGGAATCTATCATTTAACATTTCTTTAATGTTATGTGTTAATGTGTGAGTGTTGTATGTGTACATGATTCCGCTAAATATAAATTAACTCAAATTCGACCTATTAATTTACAGATGATGTTAAAACGCAGAAATATAAATAAATTGGACGAAATATTCAATCTTATTTCGTTGAACAACAACAACAGAAAGAAAATCTTTCCTCTTGTGTGTTTTTCTTGGTTGCCCGTGATAAAATCGCATGCTTAAAAATTAAAAATACTCTTTACTTGTCCATGTGTGTGTGAGTGTGCATATGATCTCTATTTGGGGTGCTGGTTTGCCTTTGAGTCATATTATGTATTGATTAGCATTTACAAATAGTTTTGGGATATGTGTTTGCCTCACTTCATATATATATATATAATTGTCCCTTGACCATTTTCTTTTTAAATCGCATTGAATAATATTTACAAATATTTTTTTTTATCTATTTCGATCCAATTTTAGTACACATTTCGAAAATTGTTTCTCTCGTTTTTTGTTTGTCATATTTTTGCCTGTTATCATTTACACACCATTATTTATTTCCTGTGACGACGTCGTTCAAATGAATATTTACATACGACTTATCTACCTTTAAACACCTTGTCAATATTGTTGTGATTGATGTGAATATTGGCTACTTTGTTGTCTCTGTAGCTGTGCAAGCAGCGCAGGCGTTTGCATTCCCAATCCTTGCGTTTGCTGATATATGAATAGAGTTTAATAAAGTTAGTTTATAGTTTGCACTTTGACATGTTCATCAAAAATGACTTTACCTGTGGCTGCTGTTGTTGTTGAGGTTGTTGATTGAAATTTCCTCCCATCATACCTATGTATAATGCACACACATAAATTCAATAAGTTTCCCAATGTAAAAATGTCCGGAATATATTTTTTGTTACCTTGTTGCTGTTGTTGTTGTTGCTGTTGCTGTTGCTGCTGCTGTTGCTGTTGCTGCTGTTGCAAGAGCATTTGTTGTCTGAATCGTTGCTGTTGTTGCAATTGCGCTTGGGTTTGTTGTAGGCTGGTCAACGGTTTTCCGCCTGGTCCCATGCCACTCATATTCATGTTTGGATTGCCTGCATTCATATTGTTGGCAGCATTCATATTTGGATTTCGATAGGGTGGTGCGGGACCTTGAGGTGTTTGATTCATACCCATATTTGGTGGAAATTGTCCCATACTTCTAGCTCGTTGCTGAGCCATCAGTTCGGCACGTTGTGCGGCGGTCATTTGATGCAAATTATTCATATTTACATTTCCTTGAGTCGTTTGCTGTTGTTGACCTTGCGATTGGTTTAAGCTTTGTTGAAGCGTTTGTTGCATTGATGGATTTAGCATTTGATTTTGACTTTGTTGTTGATTCTGTTGCTGTAATAATTCCATGAAAAATGTGGTTGTAAATAAATCTGAATGATAATTTTGTCGATTCAATTGTACCTGTCTTTGTTGTGCCATCGCACCAGCACCGGCAAACATATTATTGCCGCCGATTTGCTGTTGATTCTGTTTCATTTGTTGTAGCGCATTTATATTGCCGGCACCCATTCCTTGGTTCATCATCATTTGATTTGGATTTTGGTTTTGTTGTCGTTGCGCCAACGTTTGATTTGGACCCATTCCCATTGTGGCGGTATTTTGTTGAGCCAATCCACCCACCGATTGATTCATCATTGAATTGGCCGATGTTGATGGCAAATTCGCCGCGTTTGCGTTGGCCATCATGTTACCACCTGAAATCGAAACAAAATACCAATGTAAAATACCATCAAAATAGTCACATTTCAATATTACATTTACCTGGCATCATAGCGGCCTGTTGTGTTTGTGACGGTTGATTTCCTTGGCCATGCATCGGTCCTTGCATATTGATTTGATTGGCTTGTTGCTGCTGTAAAACGATTCAATTTAAAAAAGACACACACATTTAAAAATGTAAATAGAATCTACCTGTCGCTGTTGAACCATTCCGCCGCCGCTCATCATTGGATTTCCAATGTTATTGATTTGATTTGATGCAGCTGCGGCTTGCATTTGCGCTGGATTAACATTTCTCATGGCTGCCGATCTCATGATCTGTTGACGCTGTTGTTGAATATTGAATGGTAAACCGCCGCTCATATTGGCCGCCTGCTGTGGATTGCTGGCAGCATTCATGAACGAAGATGGATGCCGTTGCCGTAACATCATCGACAATGCTTGTTTCGATTGATTATTTACTTGTGGTCGTTCGAACCGATTCATTCCACTTTGATTGAAGAATTGTTGCGATTGTGATGTAGTTGCCGTTTGATTTTGACTTGATGTAGCTTGTTGTTGTGGTTGCTGCTGTTGTTGCATTTGATTGAAATTCCATTGTTGTTGTTGCTGTTGTTGTGGCCCAGCTATTTGTTGACCATGTGTAGATATGCCTTGTGTTTGGTTTATATTCTGTGCTTGATTCTGCATCGGATTATTCTGCATTGGATTGTTTTGGATTGAACTATTTGGTTGATTTTGTTTGATGCTCGACTCCATTTGTTGCTGTTGCTGTTGTTGTTGCTGTTGTTGCACCAGCTGACTGAGCTGCTGTTGTCTTTGAGCCTGAGCCTGTGCCTGAGCCTGTGCCTGAGCTTGACTTAGTTGTTGCACATTTGGCTGTGATTGCGGTTGTGGATTGACTGCTTGGGGTACTTGCTGTTGTTGTTGTTGCTGCTGCTGTTGTGCCATCACACCACCTAAAAAATGAAATCATTTTTTTAAACAAAAATTCAACATTATGACCGCTGCATTGGTACACCTACCGCTATTTATCATTGATTGCATATTTCCAGAATTGAATGGCATTCCGCCGGCGTTCATGTTCTGTTGCAAATTTGCCTGGTTTATCATTGAACCATTCACATTGCCAGCAACCGTTGGATTTCGTATATTGCCCGTTTGTCCAACAACGTTCGATGTGCTGCTTTGAATTTGCTGCATCTGAATCGAAATAAATACAAATATTAATATTACGAATATGAATAAACAAACAATTAGCTATTATTTACCTGTTGTTGCTGTTGACTTGCTTGTATTTGTTGAAATTGTTGTTGATTGGCTTGCATTTGCGGATTTAATTGATTCTGGTAAATAAAAAAAATGTGTTAGGCATAATTTAAACACTTGTGTAAATAACGTCAAACATACCTGCATGTTCATTTGAATTTGGTTTAAATTTTGTGAATTCATTTGAGCATTATTGTTCATCTGGCTCATTTGATTGTTCATTTGGCCTCCCATTTGATTTACCATGGCCATTTGATTAGGCTGTTGTTGATTTTGTGGTTGATTCATGCTTTGTTGGAGCTGTTGTTGTATGGCCGGGTTGATAATTTGATTTTGATTCGGTTGTTGTGATGATTGCTGTTGTGGCTGTTGCTGCTGTTGAACTTGCTGTTGTTGCTAAAAATAAAATAAACCACATTGTTAACCAAATTTACACAAAAAATATGTCGAAAAATAACAAAAAAAAAAATATTTGACATTGAAAAAAGGTCATCGACACGTCGACAGGTACCGCGGAAGTGTGGGCACTTTTCTTGTATTCAGGTGCACCACTTGAAAAGATTTCATGTGTAATAAGGTTTAAATAGTTGTGATTGTATACCTGTTGTTGTTGTTGTTGTTGTTGTTGTTGTTGCTGCTGCTGCTGTTGCGCTTGCTGTTGTTGTTGCATCAAAAATGCGAATTGTTGCTGTGTATTTTGTTGCTGGTTGGCCATCGGATTGCCAGGATTGTTATTGTTACCAGTTGGAACACCCGGCACAACTTGGTTCATATTGCCCTTTGCCTGAATTGGAAAACCACTTTGTTGTTGATTTTGCTGAATAAACTGTTGCATTTGTTCGGTTTGCTGATTTTGCATTTGTTGTTGTGCCTATAAATGTGGCATAATAATTGTATAATGTTAAGCTCAAATTGAAAATGGAGTCAAGTATCTTCTAAGAATTATGCGAACCTGGAGTTGTGCGGCTGCTTCGGCAGCGGCCGCAGCAGCTGCGGCTTTTGATTGTTTTTTGGTTTGACGTTTTCCCTGCGGCTGTGGCATCACTTGCAGCGGTGGCGCCTGGACAATCGGAATAATTGGTGTTTGCTCAATCGATGTGGGAGTATCAATTTTCGGAATATCCTGTTAAAAAAATGTGATTTTAAAAAAATTTAGTCTAAATCGAAAAGTATTCAAATGACATACCATTGGCATTGAAGCCATTGAGGTGCTTGGCATATTGTTCATGTTCATCACAAGATTTGAATCATCGGTTGGTAAGGTTGACGGTGGTTCTTTTACCGATATTACCAATGGTTCGTAGAAGAATGTTCTTGGTTTGGCTAGATTGTGCGTATGGTATTTCAGAAGATCATAACCTCTTTCGTATTTTAATGGGCGTCGTTCCATTTTGACTGCACCAAACCAAGCCCATGACAAAGGCGCCGGATTTTTACTATTTCCTTCAATCAAATCCCATGTGTTTACTTTTTGCTTTTCCGTTGCACGCAAGCCGGGCACTCGATCAATTAAATCGATACCTGGATATTGACTTTTCTCATTTGATTCAACCGCAATTATATGACGTGGCATTCGAACGATTGGCAACAATTGACGCACACTTTGTTTTGTTCGTGACGCTTTTTCTCCAATTTCTTTACGCACTTTTCTCACTAAATTCATAAAATGCTTCTTATTTTCGTCTCGTTCGTATGGATCATGGGCCAACGATGCATGAATTATCGTTGTCAACATGTCATAGACCGTACCGTAGAGTGTTCTGTTTGGAAATGAGTGAAATGATGAGTATGAATGGAAAATGAAGGAATGGAGAGAGAGAAAAAACACTTACTTGTTCGTTTGATAGTCGATAACTCCGTTGCACATGAGTTGTGCCAAAAGAACCGACCAATCTGTTGTTATCGTTAGGTTACGGTAAATGCCATCGAACAAGGTTCCGACCAGTGACAAACGCAAATCTAATGCTTCAATCATTTCTGGTTTTGCTTCCGGATGTGCAAAATAATTGATGTCAAACATTTTCTGTGGATTTTAAATTGTATTTTCAGAAAAACCACTTTCATAAATTGAGATTTCAAATGATTTTCTACTCACGCTTCCATCTTGAGCACATCGAACAAAATGCACCAATTGCTTGTGCAGCGAAGACAATAGAATATCACGCTGATCTTCGTGCCCTTTCAAACAATTCAAGAGCAAATTAAAGAATTCTCTGTAAGCCAATTTGGCCGGTTGTGGGTAGAAATATTCATCTTCACTGTCATCACCCTGCTGCTCGTCTTTGTTCTCACTGCCAAATCAAACAAAAGGAATAAGCTTGAAATTAAAAATCGATTTTGATGAAATCGATTTACCTTTTATTATCATTTTCATCATCTTCGTCGCTATCTTCTTCGTCCTGTTCGTCATCACTGTCTTCATCGCTATCCTCTTCCTCTTCAACGTGTCGATAAACGTTGAAAAAGTTCATTTTTTCCATAAGCTGACCGGCCACTTTGATAATTCGCGCCTGTACACTACCCGGCAATTTTGAAAGCAGTGGAATCACACACCATATCCCTGGACCATGTTCGGGAGCTTTTGGCCGTTCATTTTTCAGCGGTTTCAATTCGTCGAGTTTTGGTTTCTTTGTAGGTTTTCTATATGATGGAAAAAGGTTGTTTGAAATGTTAGTCATTTTGTCTGGAAACTGATTCCATTGGAAATGCAACACATACTTTGGTTTCTTTTGTTTTGGTGTGTAGTAAATTTCAACAGCTGATCGAGCAACAGCATCCAAATATTTATTGGTTTCGGACACAGTATTACTGGATTGTTTGTGCATTAGTTGGAGATTTATGCTTAGAATTGGCATATTCCATCGGTCCAAAATTTGAAAGAATCGTTGAATCGCTGTGCTTTGATCCATCGCATGGAGTTCCGATGCCTCATTGTCTGGGAAGCATATTAATTGTAGCAACCTCTGAGGTTGCTTCGTATTTAACTCACGATCAAATATATATTCGCATAAATTATCGGCATTTTGTAAAATTCGTTCCAACACCCATTCTTGGTGTGCAATTTGTTTTAGCACATAATCGGCAAATTCGGATAAAGAAATTGGTGTTTCTTGACTGTGATTTTTGAAGAAAAAAAGGCAAAAAATATTTTAAAATTTATCTCAAAAGGCAATTGCATGTATACATACGTTGTATCTTGCATGGAAACATCTTCGTCATTGGCATTTGTACCTAATTCGCTGGTGCCAAGTATGTGACTAATATCAATTGAACCCGTTTTTGTCGCTGGTTGGATTGAAGATTGACTTGCAGACGGTGTGGTGTCTGTTAAATCAAATCAATTGTTTTCATTTAGTTTCCATTTTATGATGCCATATTGAAAATGAATACTAAATAATGACTTTACTTACTTGCACTTGAATTTCTATTACCACGTTTGTTGGATGTTGGTTGTTTTTGATTTTCCGGATTCATTGCATCTCCAACCACTAAAATGCCTTTTAAAACGGCCAAAACTGGTCCAGCCGCCAAATTCTTATGAGCCGCAGCCAAAAAATGACGATCACAACTGAATTTCATGCTTAATTGAGGTCCGGGAATTTTTATTGGGCATTCTATCACAGGCATTCCATATAATGATGGTATGGGCAATTCAACAGATTTGCACAGTCGAAACAATAAATGACATGTCAAACGAGCACCGGCCTCGGCTCCGGCCGATATTTCACGACCCTTACAATTCACCAACGCCGGCAATACGTAAAATATTAATTTTTCTAGTGTAAAACAACGACGAGCTGCAAATCAATTGACAAACAAAAATGAATTAGCAAACGTCAAATGTTTGTGTTTTTTTTTTCTTCGGTATTATATGCGAAATCAACTTACCGACTAAAATCGAAACAAATACCGCCAACGAATTATGAATGGCAACTTTTTGTATGTCTATCTTAAGTGGTATGTGTGCATAGTAACCTTCATTGCTAGAACCACACAATGCGATGAATGCACCAATCCATTCCAAACTGAGCGAATTACAATGGGCTGTGACTTCGGCGCACATTATCGAAATGTCATTCAATCGATCATTGTCCGTTTCAAGGCTTACACGAATCAATGCATTGCACACAAAACTATATCGATTTTCGAAACTTTCGTTTATTATTCGGCCCCAGCTTGGATCGATTTTTCCACCTCGCGGTGGATTTTTAAGTATTTCACTAAAGAATCCCTCTCGATAATCAAAACATTCGGCTGGAATTGGTTTACCGGGATCCGCAACCAATTGTTTTACTTTGGCATAAATGTTGAAGAATGTTTCACTTGCCGGCGGTTTTGATTTGAGTAATGAACACGATGAATACAAATCAAGTAAATAAATTAAAATACAACGTTCAGATGATGTGCATTCACTTGGATTTGTTACATGCTTAACTGTACGACATAATCCCTCGAAAATTGGCAGTACTTGTTCATAAGATACTGAAATAGAATTTAAAAAAATTTAAATTGCAAAATAACTATTGGAATAAACAAAAACAAATACGTACATAAAAGGCATCGATGGTATCGTCGTAGCACACCCACCACATACAAGCTCAACGATGTCGTATACGTTTTCAGAAAGCTCGAATTCATTTGCATGAGCTGAGATTCAACTTGAGGCAGTTTTTTCATGATCGATATACACAAATCGATTAAACCATAGATATTGTTACAGGCTTCCATTAAATCAAATAAATATGCAACATGCTCTTGTACTGGCAAATAATTATACGATGCACTCGCAAAACTGCTTAGCATTTCGAGAATTGTTGCCGAACATTGCCATGTTACCATATGTTGATCGAAATATGTCATCGATTGAAAACGTGTCATTGTTGCTTCAAGATTGCATTCGGTTCTTGGTTGCTTCTTCACTTTACCGCCCTCATTTATATCCATGCTGAATTTCTTCGAGTACAATTTGCTAATCTCTGTAAAATTGTAAGGGTGTGTGCGTGTGAGAGAGAGAAAACACATTAATTGCAACCGCATTAATAACAAATTAAATCAATAAATATAATTTCAACCCACCTTTGGCCATCTTTTTAACGGCATGCTTCTTTTCATCTCGTTCTTTTCCCACGCCGAACAGTAAAATATACCGTTGATTGCAGTCATGTTGTGATATTGTATCGCCTTGATACAATGGAAAATGTGTGGTGTACAGATAATGTCTCGAAATTTTCGGTTGTTCGTCGTCATCTTCATCGGCAATATCTGATTTGGTACTGAAGGTCACAAAACATATAAATGAATTCATTAATTAATTCATGAATTAGTTAGTACAACAAACAATCGTAACGTAAGAGGCAGACATAAACTTACTCGTTACTTGTGCTTGATTCTATTTTTGGGCTATCCGTATTATCCATTAAGTCTTGTTGATCGTTTTTTATATTCTGTAAAATCTTATCTAAGTCATCATCGACATTGCTATCGTCTAGTTCTTCGATTTTCGGCTTGAATTCCATGGGCGGTAGAATATCGTCGCCGACACGTGAAGCGGGTGTTGTGGGTGGCAATGTTGCAATTGTTGGGGGTGGTACAGCCATTGCGTTTGAATTAACCGTTGGTGTATTTGCCATATCATTCGAATGTACGGGCAGTGTTAATAATTCACCGCGTGATATGAGCGTACACATGTAGGCGTCATGTGAAAATACATCGTGTCGAATTAATTCACAAAATAAATGTACCAAATTTGTAAATTGAATTCTACTTTGATCGGTGCAATCCTCTTCGATAACCGGTGCATCATGATCTAAAAATGCCATTAAATTGCGTTGAAAAATCGGTAGCCCATTGTAAAAGCCAACGGAATCATTTGAATCAGCATCATCGGCTGGGCTAAGCGAATCGACGGCCGTTATATCGGATTGTCGTTTTTCCAATAGCCATGCAACGATCATTGCACGATGTTCACCAAAGCGTTGATGCGAAACGGCCCATTCACATAACACCTTTACAATCGGTTCATCGATTCGAGACATGTATGTGATGCGAGTTTCCTTAATTTTGCCATTTACAAAAGTCTCCTACAATAGAAAAAAATACAAAAAAATATTGAATAAATAAATACAAAATTGTATTGTATTATTCATTCGACAATAATTTATGTACGAAATAATTTAAATTCAATGAATTTGAATTTTATTTTTTCATACCTGTTTCATCACTTTGTCAGCGGATTGAAAGAGTTTTGTGTAGAGTGACATTAAATTATTATTATTTCCATCGAGCCGATCGAAACAATGTGCATCCAATATGCTTAGTGTGCTTAGAATGACCTCATTAATTTGTCCATCGATTGTTCGGCGCAACCATTTATCGGCTACCCAACGTTTTTCGGAATGTTTTGAGCGTTCAACGATTTGTTGTTCGACTTCACGTAAACGTTTTCGTATTAAATCATTGTGACGTCGATTGTTCGATGGCATTGGTAACTGTGATGGTAAAACTGGCATATATTCCAAAGGGCCGCCGGCCAATGGTGTTATTGAGTCACGTTCTTTCCCCGATAGTCCACACCAGACCAATGCACCGGGACATCTTAGTGTTATCGCCTGAATCATTGCGCTCAATTCCATAATAACAGGTCGATGATGTTCACATAATAAAAAGTCACGCAACATTGTCTCCATAAATTGAATGGATGGTCTTTGTCGATGCTTTATCATGCCAAGTGATTGGCTTTTTGTTGAAATGGTTTGAGTAACGGGCTGTGTAGCATTTATTCCGATTGGCATGATCGATGTGGTATTTGATGAAACTGAGGGCGGTGATGCGGTTGGAGGTGAAACTTGTGGTGGTGTTTGAGATGAGCTTAGTGGTTTCGATGCAGGCGATGTCGATGAATATGGGCGAGCACCGATACTTTTCCGATCTTGATTTGTATTTGGTCGTGTTGGTAAATAATTTGAGCCGAGTAGACTTTTCGTTGATAGTACATCTTCGGGGCTATCAATGGAGGCAGTGCTAGGTGATGGTGGTGCCGATAGTGGTGGTGGTGTTGTGGGATCCATTTTGAATTTCTTATATCGTGTGCTTGCCGAACGTGTTGAAAGTGGTGCTCGAATTTCGGGTTCTTGTTTTATTTTCAGTCCTGGCTCAAGCCGATTTGTTATGTTTGTATCACAACAGGAGGTTGAAGACGATTGTGGTGGCGGTAATTTTTTCACATTAACAGCAATTGCATCCTCTTCGGTAACGTAGTGCAGCATAAAACCAATCTTTTTACAAACTAAATAGGCTAGACGTCGTGACAATCGCTCTGATTCTACAATGTATGGTAAACATTGTAAAATGAATGGTAAAAATAGTTTTAAGAATCCATCATCGCTGCTCTTATTTCGCATGCGATCAAGAAGTTCAAGAGCCCATTGCAAGAATTCATGACGATCCAAAAGGCTCTCTTCGCACATTGCCCGACATAAACGCGTACAATATTTCCAGTGTCGAAGTGTTGTGGGCAAATCATCAATGACAGGATTTGAATTGCCCGGCGTTGTTGGTACGGCCGGTGTGATGAACGTGTGATTACTTGAACTACTGCTACTACTGCTGGTGCTACTATTGCTACTGCTCGCACTCGTCGCACTTACACTCGGCGTTTCACGGCCACTTGATGAAAAATTGGAAAAACCTGTTGTACTTGTCGTTGGTGATTCAACACTTGTGTGTTGTTGTGATTGAAATGGTTGATTGGCATTTGATTTTCCGCTCAATGTTGTTTTCGAAGACGATTGATTGGAGCGATTTACGATCGAAGCGGTATTTGTCGTTGAACAACTGCCTGTACTCATCGATGGACTTGTTGATGTTTGATTTGTGCCATTTTTTCCATCGGCCTCTTCCGAATTTGTCGATTGATTGGCGATTTCCGCTGATTTTTCGTTGAGTCGTTGCTTGGCTCGATTTTTGGCACGTTTCGCAAGTAAATCAGCAATTATTTGACTAATTGAAGGCAATCCATGTCGTTTTTTCATTGCTAATCGTTTACGCACCAATTTCGATACACTACGATCTTTAGCATCAACATTGTTGACATCATCAGCACCCGCCTTAGCAGCCACTCCAGAAATATCAGATGGGTTAGTTGCCAGATCTGGATTCGGATTACCATCGCTTGTACCCGGTTGCTGTGATTGTTGCACAAGTGTGGATTCACGTTTGATTCGTGATGCCGCTTTCATTCTCGCCACTCGCAATGTGTGCTTTGCCCGTTTTGCTGGCGGTGGACCAAGCATTGATGCTTTTCGCTTCGTTAATTTCAATTCGCGAAATCGAATGTCTTTCATTAAGGATCTATTCAGCACTTTTTCACGTAAACTCTTCGCTTTTGCTGTGGGTTTGCCGTCGGCCGCTAGTGATTTATCTTTATTAATCATCGCACTTTTGTCTTTTGTACACTTAATTGGCGTTAATTGTTTATCAATTGAGCATCGATTGCATTTTACATTGTTTAATGTTCCGCATGTGATTGCCGCTTGTTGTGTATTTATCACTTTTGGATTTTTCTCTAATGTATAATGTTCAACGAGTTTTTGTGACAAATCTTTCATGACTCGTATCACGGTTGCGGTCCATTCGATGCTTGGATCAGGCATTTGGCGTTTTTTGATTTTTTGTTCAGTCACTGTGGTTGTGTATGCGGCACTTAATTTTAAAAACCACATCGCCTTTTTCATGCTCACTTGATGATCACATAAATAGGTGAATATCTCCTCTTTTTTATTGAATGATGGTGCCTTTTTAGCGAGATTTTGCAATGGTTTGGTGCCGGCTAAATCACGAAACCACGTATCAAGCAATCCCTTGCTACGGCCTGTTACCGCAGGCCAAAAATTATCCTTTACATTGATCGGTTGTTTCTTTCGGCCATTATCCGGTAACGTATTCAATTCATTACGTTTAGCTAGAGTATCGTTGATGAAAAGAAGAAGAAGAAGAAGAAGAAACAAAACAAAAACGAATAAGAGAAACGACATTGAAAAAAATGTCACAAAAAAAACTTACAATTGACCGAAATGCAGAACATATTGAGTCGCTGCAACGAGATGTTACTGTTGCGCGCTGTTCCGAATTCTTCGGTAATTTGTTGTAGAGCTTGAAATCCATTTTTCACGTTGCTCGGATTCAGTTCATCCTCACGTTGTTTTGGCTCTTGTGGATAAACGTCCGGCACACCAAATCGAGGCCGTTTTAATGGCCTCGGCTCTGGTGCAATGTGATTGTATAACATTTTCGGTGTGTTTATACTTTATCCAGACATTCATGAAAACTTTGTGGTTCTCCCCTTCTGTTCACTTGGTTGTTGTTTTTTTTTTTTCGTTTGTTTTCGACTCGATTTTATATTTGTTTCGAGTTTCGATTTGCATTCGCTACAGGAAAAAAAAAATTAACACGCAACTTTATAAATTATGCACATTTCTTCGGTTCGATTATTATTCAATTTATACAAAAATGCATCATATAGAGAACAGACATTTAAATTTTTTTTTCTATTGGTAAACTCGCGGTGGCGACGAACAAGCGCAAACGGAATGAAATCGAGCACAAAATAAAATTAAAAAATATACATACTATATAAAACTAAAGAAGAGACAAGAAGAAAACTTTCAATCAATGCTTTTGCTATAGTGTTATTGTTGTTGCTTTTATACGGTCACTGTTAGCCTATTTGTATGGCTTGTTGCAGCAACATTCTCATATATTCTCATATACAACACGTACACAAACTAACCCGAAAATATATAGCTTGCTATGCGTCGTTCTCTCTTTCTAAATTTGTATATCCATGTGAGTTGATTATGCCTCTGTTTCGTTTTACTTCATCATCACCATTCTTCTTCTTTTTCGTTATTTTTTTATTTTGCACACAAACATTTGATTTTCGTATTAGTTTACACAAACACACAAACAGTGATATATATATATAATATATATACAACTATATTGCCGTCGGTTGGAGTCTCTCAATTTGCGAAGAAAAATAAAATTTGTTTAGCTTTTCATAAGAAACACCGATGATTCGCCATACACACTTTCGATATGGGCTCCGAATTCCACTGCAAAATAGAAAAAAATGCACTTTGATTATAATCAAACTATAATTCACCGTCACACAAATTGGAGCATCTATATCTGATTCACATTCAAATGCATGCAAAAATGCTTATTGATTGAACACGATAATAAATAATTTTCAAGTTCAACTTGATCATCTGAGAAATGGCTGCGATTTTTTTGTCATTGTCGTTGTTGTTATTTTATTAAATTTATTTCGTTGAGGGGATTTATTTGTTTATGTGTCATAAAGCTATACACTGAATTGTGAATAAGCTTTTCTGTATTTTCAAGCATATAATTTCACGTTTTAAGTTGGCTATATACAACCATAAATCAACCATCTGTGCGACGCATACGATAGTTGTAATCAAAAGACGGAGAATATGAGGAGAAAGAAAGAGCAGAAAAATAAATAGGTAAAAAAACGAATGTAGTTTTACATTGAAACGTATGTAATATTGTCACTACTTTTGTTGCACCAGCGTTTTGACTTAGAGAGAAAGAGAAGGAGAGAAAAAACTTCATTGGCGATTCTTTCAATTTCTTTTGCTTGGAACATTTTATATGGAACCTTTTTATTTGATTTTGCTTTTGACGTATTTTTTTTTTTACTTTCATGTCACGAAGATCATATCAACAGCATACAAAAAAATAATAACTTTCGATACACACACGCACAATAGCACATACGGTGCCAATCAAAAAATAATAACTCTCCGTCACTGTTCGATCTCATACGACGTAAGAAAAAAAATGCACACACACACTCAAACTGTTTTAAAACGAAACAATTGTATGCATTATTTTGATAGCTTCCATATTTTTGTTATTGAATCAGTTTTTTTTTGCTAAATAAAACTCAAACACTATTAGGTTGAGCATTTGATTTGTGTTGCACAAACAATTTCATGGCTATTTTACACTATTCTCATCTCAGGTGCACAATCGCATGAAATGCAAATGCCATTTGCAAATGAATCGCGTACTTACGCACCACTTTCAAAATTGATCAACGCAACAACAAAACGAAATAAACTACATAGAAAATGAGTAAGACGAAAAATTGACACACGAAATTCCCATTTAAAACAGTTTTTCAGTGCTTTCAATTACATTTGTATTGCATTCCTCACATTTGCCTTTCAGATCGGCCGATTTATCAGCTTACATTTGCACCAAACGAAAATTTCTTGATTTGTACTAAAATTAATTACACTTTGAAATTGCAAAACGAATCTATATACCATGAAATCAACAAAAAATTTAACAGTTTTTCATATATACACACACTAAATGTCGACAGAATTGGAAGTTAATAATCTGTCAGCCATTTTTCGCGTTATTTCGTTTTTTCTTCTTTCATTAGTTCGATGTTTTTTTTTATGTATGTTACTGTTCTCTTGTAATTCGCTCGAATCGTGTGTCTATGTATGGTGAAGTATTTTTCATTCTGTTGTGCCGTCATTCGCATTCAATGGATTGGCTCCCGTTGTGATGCTGACTCTATATGCTGTGCATGTAGTTGTGTATATGCGTAATGAAAACACAAATGTCAAAATACCAATTTTAGTGAACGATTCAAGGCGAATTCACGCACACCAACAACCATGTCAGTCAGTTTTATACATTTGGCTCTTTTCCATTTTGCTCATCTTATTGTGTGTGTGCGTGTGTGTGAATTCATGTGTGTACGTGCGTGTGTGTTGATGCATGTTTCGATGTGCGTTAGTTTTCAAACATATCGTCTCGTCGCGGAAGAGAGAGAGAGAGCGCAATCCCATTCAAATCAAATGTCAATGTATTTTGAGTGGAGTTTGTGTGTCGTTGATTGTTGTTTTTTTCTCCTTTCTTTTCGGTTATTCGCTTCATTCTTTATATTGTTTATCTTCTTTTTTTTCTCTTCTTTCATCGATGGCATTGTGTATGCATTTCATGGCTTTCAACTCACCGTTAACCAGCTTCTTTACTTGTACACAACATTTTTGTGTCGAACAAATGTTAATATGTGATAGTGTAATTCTTTTTTGGGTTCTTTTTCTCTCTTCTCCATATCTTCTTCACATTGTTATGTTTTTTTTTGTTGAGCAGTCCAAACGAGACTTCATTTTATGATTTTCAGCATACATGACTTGGTCGGTTGACCGATACTCGTCTTCAGTGAATACGCTTCACTTGTAGGCAAGTTTTGAAATTGGCAAAAATTCAACATTTATTTTATTTTTTGTTGTCTGCCATTCACTCAGACATTACAACGACAACATACGATGAGAGAGCCATGCATATCAACGACATCCAAATTTCGTCAAGCAGCCAACTAATGTTGAACTCAATGTTGACCTCTGCTATTTCTTGATTCACATTTTTTTTTGCGCAAAACTCCAGGCCATTGTTTTTGAGGTGCGTGGGAAGCGTAACGTTGTGAGCATCTATTTTTAAGAAATCAACGTAATTAAATCAAATCATTTCGAGAAATCGTACACACATCAGCTCATTTTCAATGCGAAAACCCATTTTATAACAATCCGTTCAGATTATGAATTTCAATTTCAGAGTATGAATTGTAAGGTGATCGGTCGAACATTTCTCGCATAATTCTAGAGTGCGTTTTTCCGAAATACCAGAAATATTTTTCATTCATTATTTGTTTCAACACTAGAGAGTTCATTGAAACGACTTCTGTGTTTCAAATGCTCACACAAAAGGTGACACATTCTGTTCAATGCACCCTGTATACACACATACACACATCGAAACAAACAACGAAATAAATGACATTTCGAATTCACCACATTTCTCCACGCAGCGAAATACATTCGAATTATGGTTGTAGAAAAAAAAAACATTGTATTTGTGGAAGAGAAGAATTCATGTTTGACATTTGAAAATAACAAAAGAAACGGCGATCATTGTTTACAAACGAATTGGCTGTTAAATTGTTTAACCTCAAATGTCAGATGCATCAAATGGTGAACACAGATATCGCGCTAAAATCCACGACACTGTCATAACATTTCATTAAATTGTTTTATCGCAAAACGCTTAATTTTTTTTTAAAACGAAAATTCAAGTGTGCAAAATGTCAGAGAATATTGCCGAAGACGATTACCAACTAAGCGATGATGATGAAGAACCAATTACGGCACAAAAGGTATTTTGTAAATTTTATTTGTTCACGGATTAAAGGACTGCAAAGGGAATATTTATTTTCTGGTTTTAATTTTAGGTGTTGGAAAATGTGCAAAATACATGGTTAAATGAGAAATTTGCGCCCGAATTGTTGCCACATCAAACGGATATGCTGGATTTGATGCTTGGCCAGGTTGAACACATGGAAGGAAATATATCGGAACTTGATAAATATGATTTTCGATATGTTGCTCATCGAATCGAATTGGAGCGGATCAAATACATTGTGACGAATTATTTAAAGTGTCGAATCAGAAAGATTGAAACATTTACTCGTTCAATTTTGGAAGAGGATAACCAGCGACCGAACAACAAAAAACGTTTATCGAATGAAGAGCGTCAGTATGCCGAAGCACATATGGCATTGATTAAAAAGCATTTTCATCAAATTGCTATTCAACATATGCCAGCTAATTTGCAAGAAGAGAAAGCCGATGAAATTGTAAAACCCAATTTGATGTCGCACATATTCCTACGCGCCATTGAATCAGTGCCATCGGTCGTTGTTGGCATGAACGATGAAGAAGTTGATTTGGAAGCCGGCTCTTTGCACATTATGCCATATAAACTTGCTTCCGACCTGTTACTCGATGAAAAAATTCAATTAATTTAATATTCAATATTTTTAAGTCAGCAGTTTTAAAAATTTGTGAAAAAAAAATTCCACTAGAATCAAAAAATAAAGGTGCTGCTACCATTTGATTAATAAACAAAAAAGACTCCAGACAAATAAATGCATTTAATTGAAAAAATAAATTTTTAAATTGAAATCCTGTCTAAACGCAGCCAATTTGAATTGGTAGCCACTCAAACTGTTGCTCGAACAAACATCGGGCAACACTATATTTGCAATTCAACTCATGAGCATCAAAACGCAATAAATATGCTGCGATGATGAGTGTAAGTGAGATGGCGATGTTGAAATGTTACGGCGAAATGAAATACAACAACTAAACATTTCTTTGAAATATAATATTCGGATGAGGCGAAACAGAAATACATGAAGCGTATGCTAAGACAACGTAAGCGAAAAAGAGATGAAAACAAATTGTGCACAGCGAATAGGAAAAAAAAACAACAATTCACAAAGAAATAATAGATTATTGTCCGCCATTACGAATACGTCTGCCGCAAAACGACGACGATAAACGGAAAAATTCTGAATTGTTTCAAGTGTTGTGTGCTATAAAAATTGAACTGATTTGCCGCAAAATCGAAGCAAAGACTTTTCAAAATACAATCAATTGAAAAATTTATTGTGAACAGTTTCTGTGTAAATGTGAGTTTGACCTGCGAAACAAAAAGTGATTTTAGCGAGAGAGAGAAAAATTGATTGGTGTTGGCGATTCTGGGTTTGCGAGTGGACAGAAAAAAAAGTTTTTTCTTCTTATGATGTGTGAATGAATAAGGCACCCGCAGACAAAAGATCCCAACAAGACGAATAACGCAATCAATTCAAATGCGAATGAGACGAGAAAAAACGAAGCGAGAAGCACACATCACAAGCGACAATTCACTCAACAATCTCATCAATTAATGCAACTCAATTTTGCCATTTTTATTTGACATTGTTGTTGTTGTTGGTCGCTTTTGTTTATATGTCGATGTTTTCTTGATGCGTGTTTCTCATCGCTTCTTTTTCTTTCGCTCGAATTAATCGCAATACATGCATGGTTATCGATTGATCATCATCAATCTCTATTTTGATGCAACCAAACATAAAATTAATGCTCTTTTTTTTCTATTGTTACAGTTCAGTGTTTCAGTTACACACAAGCCGAACAAAATTAAAATTCACGAAAAGATAAAAAGAAACATCTCAAAAACCAAACGGGAAAAAGTTTTTCGTTTGATTATTCTTGTGCAAAGTATAAGAAGACGAGAATCGAAAATTAAAATTGAATATCCCAATTGGGTGAGACTGTGTAACCGAGCGCCAAATAGACAATTCGGTGGTACACAAATCGTGCAAAGTGCATAGCACTCGACATAAAACAGTGTTTGTTTCAAACAGTAACAAAGTTCAGTATTTCAATCGAATTGAAATTGTTCTTTTTTAGTTTGTTTCATTTTATTTTCGGTTTGTCATTTATTTTGTGGGTGAAACAGACTTGATATTGCTGTGCAATTGTGACAGTACAGTTTGTACTGAACAAATACAACAACAACAACAAGTTTTAAAAAGACACATCAAAAAGTGTATGTGTGTGTGTAAGTGACGCTCTGACAAATCACAAGTGCAAATTTCAAGCGCACAACAACCAAGACATACACGTCGAACTATACACGTCCACTCAAGAGCAACAACAACAAACAAAAATACGAAAACAGAAAAGAAAAACATCTGAAGAAACATTACAGTTGTACAAATTATTTCTTTAAAAAAAAGCGATAAAAAAAGACTTTACACTTCTTTGAATTAAATAAAGTACACCGCGGTATAAAAAAGTTTTAGCCAATGTCTACTGGTATATCGGATCAGGTAGGATTTTTTTGTTAGCATTCAGTGCCAATCCTATTTCATTCTCTTGCTACGCAATTAGATGCTTGTTATCACATTTTCAAATGTGTATCGTTGTAAATATTTCGACGAATGTCGTCGTTTTTTTGGCAAACAAATAACATTCGATTGTGTTTATTCTTGCCACTGCGACTTACAAAACAATCCATTCATAACATCAGTGCTCTGGCAACAGTTGATTTGCTCATTTTGTGTTTCTTTCAACATTCGTTCATTGTATTTCCTTAAATTAATCTGATGCATTGATATTTTCATTTTAAATTTTTATCGTTCGTTAGACGGCATCTGCTCTTTAGAAAAATGCAATGAAAAATACAACAAATAGTGTGATTGTGTATCATCCAATTAGCCATATTAATATTCATTTCTTTTTCTCTTTTTTAGCGAATGAAAGGACAAGGTAACCAAGGTGAGTGTACATTTCATTTTCAATAGAAATTAGCTGATATTATTTCGTGAGAATGAATAATAAATTGAAAATTGTATGAAATGATAGAAAATTTCTATTCGAAATTAAGTTGAAAAGAGACGCTTCGGTCACGTTTTGCGAGAGACAAAAGCGAACAAAAAAGGTAGTGCAATACAATATCTCAGAATGCAATCTTATACATATGAAAAGAAAAAAAAAACACATCCATTCGTTTTAATCTATCAATGTGCATGAAGTGCATCTGCATTACAGAGAAATAAATAACGTAGCGTCGTCGGTTGATAGGTGTGCGTGTGTTGGTCTCTCTCAATTTGCCTGATATGCCATTACAAATGGAATTTTGCAGTCAATGTACTCTGATCAGTACTAACATTCAAAGTACACAGCATCTATCAAGTGAACGAATAGTATTCACAATAACGGCAACAACGACACATAACTAACATCGAGACAACATCGACGAAGGATTTTTTTTTCGTTGTTTGTGAATTGAACGCGTTCTTACAGGCAAAAGCATGAACTCAAGCGATGTGTTCGTGAGTGTATGTGATGCGAACAAGCCCTACGCTGCGCATAGATAAGCAAGGTATTTCGCTTCAGCAATGTGACGTCACGATCACTAGGTACGATCGCTAAGTTGAACAAGCAGCAAACCGTACCAACAAATTACTCATCGACCGCACACCGCATAGATTCCCAGCAAATAACGTGAACGGGTCAACAATCTATTTTTTGTACTCTCTCGATCTTCTCTCGCTTTGTTCGTGCGTCTTCTCATTTTTTCCGGATCTTTTTTCGCAACGTTTCTTTTTCTCTATATGTAATCATTTTAATTTTCCTCCATTCATCGGTTTGCACGTTGAATTCCAATTACTCGATCAGAAGCTGGTAACATGTATTCGTCGTTTGCTTTACATCATACAAATAATCTCTTTTATTGTGTATTGCATTTCACTAGAAAAATATTAGAGAACTAACTGTAAAACGAACGAACTTTTGAAATCTTCTCATTTTGAAGGCAGACTGCAAAACACATGTATGATGGAATTTTTTAAAATTAACTTTTTTTCTTGCTCATCTAAAATGTGTCTACAAAATGTATGAATTTTGTGTGTCACCAACCAGACGGCTTCGATATTAAAATGAAACGGTAGCCTCGTTTATAAACAAAAAACAGAAAAATATTTTCTGGAAATTTTCCATTTAAGACCGAAAATGATTCATTTGTTTATAGTCATGAATGGAATATTTTTTTTTGTCGGCATGATAATTTCAATAAATTTTATCGATCGTTTCATATGTTGCGAAATAGGCTAAACAAAATATATTTAGAATTTTACCACGAATCTAATTTATTGCTTGTTATTTTCTTATGATGTTTATCTTTATGAACTAAATATAAAACAAATCTTTCATACACATTTTTTTTTTTGGTATGGTTCATTTTTCTTGAATTGCGATAAAAAAACGATTGTACATTTATTCCGCGTATAGGAATGTTTGGTCCATCATTCGGTCAGCAATCATCATACAATTATTTTCCAAACAATGGGGAAAATTATAGTAAAAATGCATGGGATTCGCAACAAGTAAACGGTGGATCGCGTCGTGGTCATGATGATTACAATCGTGGATATGATAAGCAACGTTCATACGGAAATGATGGCATTAAAGTGAGTGTGCGATGTGATTTGTTTGCCGTTTATTTTCGATGATGGGTTTTACGAATGTGAATTTTTTTTGGAATTCTAGTCAATTGAGCATGGAGTACAAGGAATGGGATTGGACGGTGGAAATCAGCGTGATTCATACTCAGCAAAGACAAACAGCCAATCGAACACAGCATCGTCGGCACAACCGAAGAAAACAACATGGGCGAGCATCGCATCACAACCGGTTAAGTCTTCGCAAACACGCATTTCATCGACTTTGAAGAAGAAACCGGGAATGCCGTCACACATTAAAGTTCCACCACCACCAATGATTCCAGGCAAAATTAACTTGGATGTTGGTAAGATAAAACAAAACATGTCCGACTGTTTTTACATTTGAATATACGATTTTATGTGAACACTATTTTGTGTGGGTTTTGATGTAGGATTAGAATCAGAAAAGAATGGTGCATTAGTTCCACCGCCAGTTCCATCACCACCACCGGTCAATGATGAGCCATCACCATTTCAACAATTTCCAACCAAAAACCATAATGCAAATAATAATTCATCAAACAACAACTCAGAGCAATTTCCAGCTCCATCCAATCGAAACGAGTATCGCGACGATCGTAGTGGTCCCATGAATCGTGACAGAGATGGCCCACCAATGAACCGTGACCGCGATCAACGCGATCGAGATGGTGGTTGGCATCGACGTGACAATGGATATTATCCACAAAATCGTTATCAACCACGCTCAAATTATGGGCCTCCAAATCATGACAGACAGATGAACTATCAGGTACGTACAACATTTGAATTTTGAATTGTGACAATTGAATGATCATTTGTTATCGTTTTCAGGAAAATCGAAACTATCAACCACGGCCACATTATCGCTCATCACCACCACATAATCAGTACTATGGTCCGAGTCGCAATGAGAATGCACAAGAACCACCCCATCCAGCATCAAAGGCTGAATCAGAGGCCCAAAAGCCACCGAAATCTGACGAATGTCCACCAGCGGCTATTGAAAAAGTCTTGGACAAAAATAACTACAATCCACCTGAATTGGATACTGAGATCTTGGATAAAGCAAGGTAAACAAACCTTTTTTTTTTGCTTTTTCAATTGAATATTTGAATTTGTTTCAATTTTAATACTAATATTCAATGTATTCGCCAATATTTTTGGTGTACAGATTTTTCGTTATAAAATCATACTCTGAAGATGATATTCATCGCAGTATCAAGTATGAAATTTGGTGTTCAACCGAACATGGTAACAAACGTTTGGATCAAGCCTTCCGTGATGCAGAAAATGACGATGGTGTGATCTATTTGCTATTTTCGGTAAATGGTTCGGGTCATTTTTGTGGAGTGGCACAAATGACCAGTGCCGTTGATTATAATTCGGTGTCATCCGTTTGGCATCAAGACAAATGGAAGGGAAAATTTTCATTGAAATGGATCTATGTAAAAGACGTACCGAATTCACAATTGCGTCACATTCGCTTGGAAAACAATGAAAATAAATCGGTCACCAATTCGCGTGATACACAAGAAGTACCGAATCCCAAAGGGCAACAAGTTATGCAAATCATTCATACGTTCGTGCACACAACTTCGATCTTTGATGACATTGAGTTCTATGAACAGCGTCAAGTCGAAGAAGACACTAAACGTGTTGACATACCGCCGCCATCGCTGCATGACAATGATGAACGTGGCCCACCAAAGCGTGTATTCCATCGCAATGATGGAAATTATCGTGATGGTGGTGGTGAGCGTGGAGGATACGATGGAGGTTATCGTCCCAATAACCGAAACCATGGTATATTTAACAACATTCTTTGTTTTTTTTTTGGTTTGAATTGAAAATGAAATACAATTATTTGGTTTGAAATCAGGTAACTATTCACGTGATCAGGGCAACAATCGTGGATATCATAATTCGTATGATAATCGACGTGGTGGAGATGAATTTTCACGCAACTATGATCGACCACCACAAAACCGTGACTACAATCGTGGACGTGACGGTGGTCAAGGTGGTGGATTTATGAGCCGTGACCGCGGCGATAGAGATAATAATCGATTTGATTATCGTGTAAGTACTTAACAAATCTATTTTCCATGAAATTAACACAATTCGACCAAATCATGTGGTATTAAAAAATTTTTGTTCCAAATTTAAGGATCGCATGGATCGAAATGATGATCATCATTCAGGAGGTTTTAAGCGTAATTATTCGAATAATTTTGGAAATCGTGGTTCAAATGGGCCAAACTCAAACTATCGCAATGATCGCCATGATCGTAATGAGCGCATTGAACGCAGTGACCGCATGATTGAACGTCGTGAACATGATTCATCAGATCATGATGAACGTAACTGAGCCAATTAAATCATCAAACTGAGTGCAAGAACTGATTTATGAAGAAGAAATTAAATAGAAAAAGGAATTCAAACCGAAAAAAATGATCAATTACAATTGTATTCATATATTTTATTTTATCGTCGATACGATTTTGTGTGAATGAACATTGAATTCAACAGCAAAAATCGATCTAAAAAATTAAAGAAACAGTGAGCAAAAAAATGCAAATGAACAGTAAATCGTAATCAAAGTGAATTAAAAATAAAGTACTCACCTTCAATCATTTAACGTAAAGTAATCAAAAGCGTGAAAAAAAACAAAAAAAAAAATAAATAAAAATTTAACAAATAAATGTATCGATTTAAAAAAAAATGGACCTTTTAATACAAAGTAAAATCATTAAAATAACCTTATTCCAATAAGTTCCAACCAAGAATATTCACACAGACTTTAAATTTCTCGAAAAAGAGAGTCTAGAAACAAAATCCACCTCAAAAAAAGACAAAAAAACACAAAAAAATGATACAATAAAACAATTTAAAAAAAATACAAGTTTCCGCTAAAAAAATATCATTGCAGTTGAACTATTAAAAAAAACGATCAAACTTGAAACAAACTGTTGAACAATTCAATCATCGCATGTAGAAGCCAATAAAAGAAAGAAAAAAAATCCAACAAAATAGGCAAAACGAACATTTATAATATTTGAATGAAAAAAATTCAAAATAATGTGTGCGTGAAAATATAATTGCGTTTATTTGTGCGTGTAATTTGAGTTTTGAAACCAATATTAAATGGTGTGTACACGTAACGTGCTCTAATATTGCAACCCGTTTTTTTTTTAAAAGAATAGATGTGCTTTATTTTTTCAATTTCTTCGACACATGCGAAAAAATCTACGAAATTCACCAGCATCGTCCCTTGTCTTGGCTCAAAATAGAGAAAAAAGATAAAAATATTAACTAATAAAACTCATTATCACATACATCTATCTATCTATCTATCCAACATTTTTTTTAAACACAATACAGCAACATCAATACTAGCCAGCGAATCATTTAACTCGCAATCTGTAGATGCCGAAGCAGCTCAATTATTTAAAAAAGAAACCACCACCACTAGTTTCAAATGTACACACTTTATTTCAAAACAATTTAAGACATGATTCAACAACAAAAGATTTGTTATGAGATCAATTGTCACCTTCCTTTTCGATTCAAGAATTCTAATATATGTAGAACGTTCAATAAAATACTAAATGAAAACATTAAACAAACAACATGAAATTACACATGCAACTTATGGAATGAACATGAAAATACAACAACAAATTTAGATAAATATTAATTATATTACTACTACTCGTAAGAATTTATAAATTTAAAAACAATTTTAAAGAAAAATTATATACAAATCTTCGAATGGAGAAAATGCAACAACAAATAGATTCAATCAAGAAACAAATGATAAATAAAATATATTGCAAACAACATATTGATGGTTTTACTTTTACAAAATATATATAAATATTTATCTTTGTTCTTATTTGCAAAAGGTTTGTAAACAGTTTTGTTAAGGACACAAGGAACAACAACAACAGCATCTATGCGTAAACAATGTAGGTAACAAAATATATAATATAATATACGCACAATTTATTAACGATTGGCTGTAAATAGGCTTTTTTCGCGAACAAAGAATTTTTCCATCGATGACTCATTTTTTTACAATACTATCTCACATATTGAAAAAAAAATCCATTCTTTTCAAAAATAAATTCTATTGAATTTGCATATGACAGGTAAAATACAGATTTATTTATTCCGGATAAGATGAGATATTTCTGGTCAATTAAAATAATCTTATCAAGCTGAACAAAGTAGATATTTAGATAAGAATGAAGAAAATAAAATGGGCGGAAGAGCAAAATATTTGCATGACTGCAAAAAAGCACTTTTAAGGCTTATCAAACACCATTCCTTAAAACAAATAACAAATGAACTCATCGAGGTGAGATATTTCAGGCAGATTTGCTCTTGAGAAGACCTAAAAACGTGCCATTTTTTAGAAATAGCGGAAAATATCGAGCTAAAAAAGTATTATTTCTGAGATTGAGTACATTTCAAATTTCCTCGAAAGATTCTGACAAAAAAGCGTGTGTTTCATGTTCAATCTAATTGTTGAGGGTTTCATTTATCATCGCTTATTTTATTTTGCACCGTTGGGGTTACTTGTTTTACAAAAATAGTCATAAGCAATTGAAACCAGCAAGATAAGCGATTATTGTGTGCACGAAATGCAGGTGTGATTGTTGGTGTATCGTGTCACATTAAATCAAATTACATAAGCGGCGTAGTAATATTAACAAAATAAAACAAAACACACACACACACATGATACAATTTCTAGAAAACCCCAAAAGTGAAATGTGGCGATTTGAACTTTCTCCGAATGAAAAACATATTTAAAATTAGCACACTTTGGCATAGATCGTAGATTATAATACTAAACCTATGTGCGGTATGGCACGAACTTGCTATCGAACTGGCCATATCAAAAAAAGAATATCTGATGCATGAACATTACTCATAATTTATGTAAGGAAAAAAGAAGAGTTGTTGAGTTCTGTTTTGTGCTCATATTTCAAATTTCAATGAATAATAAAATAAAACCGGAATCATATGTGCGAATCCAAAGTATAAAAACCACTCCATTTAAGACATCGAAAAACAGATATATTCAACTTTCCATAATTTAAAAAGTGTGCATGTGTTTGTTTGTTTGTTTTTTTCCTTCGTTCTTTCACCCAAAGTTTCATGGTCTTCAAATCGCACAATTTGAACACTTTTGTTTTTTTACAATAAAATGATGATCCAAATCGAAAGATAAAGATATTCATAGCCAAATAAAGTTGATCATTGACATCATAAGTCGTTGATTAAAACGAAACGAAAAACAACAAAATTTATGATGAAATATAAAAACGATCACGATAGAATGACAAGCGATCTCACGAAGTAAAGTAAAAACTATATGCTGTTGCATCATTTGCTTAAGTCTGGCAAATCGAAACAGCAAATCAAGAAAATTTGATATGTGCGGATGCCGATTCATCAAGAAAACAAGCATGTTTATATGAAATATGAAACATTGTGAAAAAACGAATTTGCCAAGTGTGTGCTAAATTATCGATTACTGAATATTCATATATAGTAGATACTCGGTCGTGCAAAAAAATGCTTCATCAAAATGTTAAATAAAAAGCGGCATATGTCAAAATGATTGACTATTGAAATTTTCACCCTCTCAACCATTTCACACATCAATATCTCAAAATCAACTCGAACAATTTCATTCATTCAATTGAATTCGAGACAATAAGCAAATAATATGTGTGTTTTTTTCAATTTTTATCAGCACATTTGCACCTGATAACGACTGTATGAAGTAAAACTTAAGAATCGAACAGTTTTGTTATCATCATTTGTTTTCTATTTATTTTTAAATCTTTCAACAAAAATCGTTGTCAAACGTTTCAATATACGTTGGTGTACATTGCTCAATGTTAACTGCAATTATCTGTCTCTATGTACGTAAAAAAGGTTGGCAAATAATACCGAACCCATTTTGATATCATTGTATTATAGTTAAAATGCAACGATGACCGTGATTAAGACCGAAAAAACTTTTTAAACAAATATTTTTTTTCAGCATGATTGAGCACGATGCAAAAAAAAATAAAATGTATATGACGAAAATAACACGGCAGTTGATGCAGTGCGTCAGGTCGTTTATCTATTATTCCGTTCATTTCGTGACGGACGCATGTCGCTTGCGGAATACAGTTCCTTTCGTTTAAGAAAAAAATAAATAATAAATAACCGACAAATTTTGTTATTCTGAAAATATACTGAATCTCATGTGATTATTGTTGTTGTTTGTTAAATCTCGTTGAGTTGTTTTTTTTTTATAGCAAAAAAATGATTTGTGCTTCTCATTCGCCTAGAAACACCAAAAACGTTTTGAAGCTGGACCTTTGCGCAAACGCCGCAACCCAATCGTCGATATCATCTGTTTGTGTGAGACAATTGCGAAAACAAAATTGTGGTGATTAGCCACCTAAAGCGTACATGCTACGTGCGATATTTTCAGTTTCGCTCAACTAATAAATTGTCGTTGATGACAGCGTTTAATCAGTTCGTTACCGACTTTCACTCAGACAACACAGCTCGTGTTTCAACACACAAGATCATTCTACCAATAAGCGGCAATCTAAAAAAAACCTAACGTGTGGCGCGTGGACCACATTTATTGTTTTTGAACTAAAATTTGTTGAACCGGCGGTTTTTATGGGTGTATTAACTCTTTTATATCAATCAAAAAAAGGATATTGTTGTTTTCGCATGTAAATCTGAATTCAAAAGTGTGCTGCAGTGAAACCAAAAAAAAAATATTTAAGAAGAACAAACAAAAAGTTGCCTTACACCAACAGTAAACATTCTTGCATCATTCAAAGTCCAACGCGGCACTGACACCGTAACGTTTTAAATAGAATGTTGAAACTGATTTTATTGCAATTGACAATCCCCACTCCAAATAAACGGACTACAAACGGATAGTGAACGAAACAACAGCAAATTCAAAACCACCCTCAACAATCGGCTATAACTCGAATTTATCTCAAAAGTTATACTACACAATTCATTATTCAGTTGAACGTTGCAGTGAACGGACGTTTAAAGCTTGCTGCTCACTGGCACAGTCAATACGGAAACGTGTCGGAACGTGTTTGCAACTCTGTGATTTTAAATTTAATAAGAAGATAGAAGAAACGAGAATCGTTTTTTTTTAAATCGAGTGAATTACAACCAATTTATCAATATTTTATAATTTAAAAATAAATCAACCAAAGATGTACTTCCAAGGTCAATTTCAATATGCAATTTGCATAGATTTCGTTACAACGTGCTGGGATCATCGAAATTTTTCACAAGCCGATGCTATTGACAGACAAGAAATTATCGGTAAGTGGAATTATCACAACTCATGTGTTCTTGTACGGTAGTTTTTTTTTGTTCGTTTCGTTGAGAGACGATTTCCTCAATAATTTTTTTGAAGTGTTTTTCAACCATTAATTTTGTTATCTATATTTTGCAAAAACACTTGATATAGAATTCCCAGCCGTGTTATTGAATCTACAATCTCATGTAATCGAAGCCGATTTTCACACATTCGTTCGGCCAACTGAGGAACCAAAGCTGAGCGAATTTTGCAAAGATTACACGGGCATTTCACAGGATGACGTTAACAATGCACCATTGTTGCAAGAGGCAATTCGCAAATTTCATCAATGGATCGAAAGTTTTCGATTCGAAAAAGGCATCGTATTAATGGATGATGCAACACGCAAACAAAATACCGTATTCATTACTTGGACTGACTTTGATCTCGGAATTTATTTGCCCACCGAATGCGGACGCAAAAATGTTAAATATCCATCATATTTTAACAAATGGATCGATCTACGAGAATACTATAGTGTAAGTATTTAAATATACAATTTTTTTTAGTTTTGTTTATTTTCGAACTCATTTAAAAAAAAAAAAAAATTCTCACTTCAATGTGAAAAATGATATGAAACAGTCTCAGTAAATAATTTATTTATTTTGTCTATTTACAGCTGTGGACTGGCATTGATCGTGTGATTTCGTTTCAATTTGCTTTGAAGATGATTGGTTTGCAATTTTTCGGGCGACCGCATTCGGGCGAAGACGATGCTCGAAATTTAGCCCGTTTGGTGTGCAAAATGAGTCGAGCCGGCATTGAATTGTTAATCAACAGTGATGAATTCAAAATTTCATCATGAGTCAATATTAAAATTTAATTTTAAGAAATCATAATTTATGACTGAAAATAAATATTGGCATAAGTATTTCGAATCAGTTAGGTTTAAGATATGATGAATTGATGTGATAATTTTATTTTAAATGTTTACATCATTTTTATTTGTTATCGATATGGTGATAATGTTTTCCGAAAAATATGTTTCATTCTATTTGTATGTTGAGTGTCCCGAAACGAGATACGGACAGATTTCACACATTTTCGATTTAAGAAAATTACATTTTTCATGTAAAGTTTAGGGCATTTTTAAAAAAAATTCTTAATTCCAATTCCAAGATCATGCATACAAGACTAAGATCTTTTTAACATTTTCCAATTGGATAAAAAATATATCTATATTTAAGTGTCTGAACTGATTAGGTGATACAAGTATGTTTATAAAAGTCAACAAAATTGATAATTGTTTTATTTTTAAGTACACACAATTTTGATAAATCGATTTAACCAAAGTCCAATTAAATAGTTTCTATTTGTTATTATTTTTTTACCCCCAATTCGGAGCACTTATAAATGATTCATATCAGTACATTAAAGCCCAGTCTGATCGTCTCCATTTTATCTTATATTGTGCGGCACGAGAGCTGACAGTCTTATACTTTTCATGTGAGATCCAATCATCATTAATGTGAACCGATTTCACGCTGTTTTTTCATCCATTCGTTGATAACACTCGTTTTCTTTTATTACCGTCGAGACGATAAGAGCAAATAGTGGCCGATTTACAGCTGTTGTCATTTTCAATCAACAACACAACAATAAAATAATAAAAGTACCTTTTTCCGTTCATTGTTTCAAATACGGTGAAACCGGTTAAGTATTCAATTATCCGCAACCGTAGCGCATACTCAAACTTTTAAGTAAACCAAAGTGAACCATTCACAAAGTGAACACAATTTGATAGTGACTTTTTGTTGACGTTCACAATTTAGATAGATGACAATCTTGTCATGCGACTCAGTAACATATTCGCACCGAATAGATGTAGTTTATATAAAACAAATCGAAACCTAGTTTTTATTTAAAATAAAAATAAAAACGCAAATAGGACAGTAGAAATTAGTTTAATCACGTCAAGTGCCAAACAAAAGTAGATCAGTGATTATTAGTTTTTGTATCAATTGATTTGAATTTCAACATCATTAATAAGCAGCGACAAAACAAAAATAAAAATGTCTTTTCAATCGGCGATGCCAAACCAACAATTCCTTTGGGATGTTTTCCAACGGTATGTGTATATATAGTTTTTGTTTTTTATTTCTTTTTGCACATTCTATATTAGCAGTGATTCACTGTATGGCAAAAGTGCAGCACATGCACTATTTCGTATTGGAGAAATTTCACAATTTGTTTTGTTCCTGTGACTCAGTCTATGCGTAGCTTGTTGTGACGTGTACTTCACGTACACTGTTCTATAGGCAAACACTCGTAATATTTGAACAGACCATATGATGTCATAACACCAATAATAACATTGCTTTGAATGTTCTGGTGTCTTCGGCGAATTTATTACTATCATCCTTAATTTAAATTAGCAAAGCATGCCGCAATAATAGACGTTTTTTTTCTGGAAATAGACATTTGGAATTTTTTTTTGTCGTTATCAACGTTTAAAGGTTTTTTTTTATTCTTTTTCGTTCAGTGTTGACAAAGATCGTAGCGGTTTTATTTCAGCCGATGAATTACAACAAGCCCTTTCAAATGGAACATGGGACCCATTCAACCCAGAAACTGTACGGATGATGATTGGTAAGCCTTTTTTACAAAAATTACGCCAATTTTTTTTTGCAAGAATTTTTCACACGTCAAAAGATTGTATATTAATCCATTTTTTAAAAAAAAAAGGTATGTTCGACCGAGAAAACAGAGGCGCGGTCAGCTTTCAAGATTTTGGCGCCTTGTGGAAATACGTAACAGATTGGCAAAATTGTTTCCGCTCATTTGACACCGATAACTCGGGAAATATTGACAAAAATGAACTAAAAACTGCGCTCAGTTCATTTGGTTATCGTTTGTCAGACAATTTGGTTGGAGTGCTTTTGAGAAAGTACGATCGCTATGGACGCGGAACAATTCTATTTGATGATTTTATTCAATGTTGCGTCACTCTCTACGTACGTATCATATGTGTTTTTGAAATATGGTCACTTTTTTACTCGAAATTTCTGATATATTTCTATCTCTTGACATTTGCAGACTTTGACGGCTGCGTTTCGCCAACACGACACTGATATGGATGGAGTAATCACAATTCATTATGAACAGTTTTTAAATATGGTTTTTCAATTGAAGATTTGATTGAAATGAAAATAAAAATGTTTTTTTTGGTGAAATTACAATCAACTCAATTTAAAAGGCCAAATATACGTATTCTATCAATAAAAAAACAATAAAGTGCAAATATAATCCAATTTAATTGGAACTCATCCAGAATTAAACTTACGAGCATACAATTTTATATAAAATAAATATTACCAATTGGACTTCCTAAATTCAAAGTACTTGGTTTTGAATCGAATTTTCGAAGTTCAATAGTACTAATGTTAATTGAGTATAATCTGCACCACACCTCTTCTCTATTTATCTGACGCAACTTTGAGGCGCAGTATTATTGCATTTTGCAGAGATAAATATATAATTTTTTACAATCATTGAATTGCATGCAGCGAACATTAAATATTCATTTGTTGGTGATAAGGAGATGAACAAATTAAATGTGTCAAATAAAAAAATATATTTTATATGCCTCAATTTCGTATTTTATTCTGTATTTTAAAAAATAAAATTAAAAAATAAAATTGTGAAACCGCTAACGTTTTATTTCTTTTCAAATATTTATTATTATTATTTTTTTTTTGCAGCACAATGGGTTTATTAACGAGCGACAAGATTGATAAAAACGTACGTGATCACACATTCCGAAAAAAGCGTCTACACTTTGATAAATAACACAAGCCTTCTTGAGCGATGCTCGTAAGGTCGTTTACCCCAAGTTCAATTAGCACCTTCAAGTACAGTAATTTCATGTTAATCATTTACAATTTCATGACATTTTCACCAGCTTATGATTAGTACATGTTGTGATTTTAGTGTTGAAGCATTAATGTTTCATTGTGTCAAAAAAATTTTGTACAAAACTTGAAAATGTTGTCGAAATGTTCAATGTGTCTCTTTGTTTTCGTTGTCTTATTTTGTAGCGTACAAATAATATCCATTGAAAGAAATGAAAACTACGAAATTAAGCTAAAAGATCACCAGAAACTTTTGTCAAGAAAAAAACGATATCTCACTTTTCCCGAAGGAAGCTCTCTTCAATTGGGTAAGATTTTGCGCCGTGATTTTGATTTTGAATACCGTGTGATTTTCATTCAAATTTCCCTAGTATACGATCAAATCATCGGAATGGTTGATACAACAAATCTACATATATTTGGCATAACATGTTCACTGGCATGGCAATTGCCACACAAAACTATTTTTGGCGAGGAGCATACCGAACAGCCGATGCACAATAGCAAAATTTCAATCAGCACAATTGAGAAGAAAAAATTTGATTATAATGAATCGCAGTCAAGCGCTGGCAATAATTATCATTTTGACACCTATTACAATCGGTCAAATTACTATTCGCACAAAATAAATGACAATTTTTATGACTATTTAAATAAGGCAAAGCCCAATTACGATGATTGGCAGAAATTTCGCACAAACAAAATAAAATGGAATTATTCACATGATGTTTATCCAGCACTTCGAATGAGAAGACACATTGCCAATCATGATGAAAAGATAAGCATCATTCATCCCGAAATAAAACAAAATCTAAAACATCATCGCGACACACGATTCACCCTCTATAAATCAATTGAAAAATACTTGAATGCGTGCGTATGACCCAGTTTATAAAATTAACGCTTTTAAATTTAATATTTTGAAATGTTTTTTTTTGTGGAGTTAAAGAAAAGATAATATTTATATTTTTTTATTGTAGAAAAGGCGAGAATGGCGAAGAGTGCATCAAATTGGCAATATGTGAAACTGCGCAAATCGAACACAATAACAACGATGATGAAAATATAGATCCAGATTCATTTTTTAAAGAACTGTTACGCTCCGTTTTTAGGTAGATATTTTTCAAAAATTCATTTTTGAGTTTTTTACGCTTTTTATCAAAAATACAAAATTCCAGTTTGCCACCAGGAAAATTCCATCCGATACGCGAAATAAATCCAAACAAATATGACGACGCATTGAACGAAGTAGATCACAAGAATGTCATTGACTGCCGGAGTAAATATCCATTGTGTTCAACGAGCATATGGAGCGAAAGTTTCATATTTTAATCAGTCAAGCTATTTTTGTACTATCGATACAATAAAGTCTTATTTTAAATACAAAATGACGCAAAATTATTATCATAAAAAAATGAGAATTCTTCCGTCTAAAAACAAACTGAAGTGACTGAACTTATATTTATGAAAGTAAAAAGTGCTTGACCGAACGTGTCGCTTAATTTTTATTCATTTCTTTCGGTTGATAATTTTCAGTTCTATTGGGCGCAATTGTTTTATAGGTTAAAAATGTGCTAGCAATCATTCCAAACGAAATTCATATAGTCACTGGCTTCCATCATAATATATTCCACAAATATGATCCAAGGGCCGAGAAAATTCTGTTTAAAAAAAAAAAGACTGAGGTATTTTGAAAATTCCATAAAAAGATATAAAAATTGAAAATAAACAGATTTAACTACAACGTACAAAATGATTCAATATTTTTAGCTATTTTCACAATTCTTCTCGCAAAGTATATTTTTACGAAAGAGCGATTATCTATCTAAATCTGATTTATTTATTCAGAGAGCAACAAATAGATTGAAAAAAGAGAGAAAGAGAATTACCAAAGAGCAAAATCATGTACCCTTTACAATGTACATCTTTAAACGTCAAATGAGCAAATCGTATTGGTAATGGTCAACCATAATCACACTTTGTGTGATAAAAATGACGTTTGCAAAGCAAACGGACTTTGTGCTGTCAGTTTGGCATCTGTAAACAAGATCAAATGTTCATAAAGCCGACACACAAGTCAGTATTGTAAAATTCGGTGTTAAAATTAAACAAATCAAACCGAATTTGGATTAATTGTGATGCAAAATGGATATCAATCAAATTAATATTGAAATTGGCGTTTTTTTAAAACGATTGCGCATGTATTCGGATCGAAAAAATGTTCAAATCAATGACAAAACCGCTGAACTCCTGCTGGATGTCGTTGTGAGTGTCGACAAATTGATTGCAAATGCTGAAATGATTCCAAAGACTGGCGATGACAACACAAAATTCATCTTCGATTTGAACGATCAACAATTTGATCTACGACAGTATATCATGTGCCGTCTATGTGTTGTAAGTAAATGAAAGATCAAAAGATGAGTTCAAAGGGTGTTATTGATTTATTAATGTTTAATGCAGGAACAAATTGGAATGTCAAAAGATGATCTCGATTCACATTTGCAACGGAATGCCAATGTACATAAACCACAGCCGATAGCGAAATTGCCGGGCAGCGAAGTAAAAAGAAGCAAAGCTCCAGCAGAAAATGGACAGTCTCATGTCAAATTGAACCATGTAAATGGAATTCCAACAGTTGGCGACGCAGACAAAGACTCTGATTCCGATGATACTTTCACGTCAGGTTTTGTATTATTTCTGGATCCCAGATAGGTTGGAAAAGCCAATAATCAAACCATCTTCACATTTCAGCTTCAGTTGTTGAACAACGGGGAGAGACTAAAAGAAAGAAAGAATCCGTTCCATTTAATCGTGACTCGACCTGGTTAATTCACGTTTCGGGATTCCCTTGGGTTGCAACGAAAGACGAGATTCTCGCATTTTTCAATGATGTCAGTGTTCTGAACGGTGTGGATGGAATTCATTTCATAATCAACGAAACCAAAAACAAATCCAACGAAGCATTCATTCAATTGTCAAGTGACAAAGATGTTCAATTGGCAAAAAAACGTAAAATGATCATATCACGGTGTGTTATGTCGAATTTGCTAAACAGTAAGGGTTTATCTATTATTATTCTACATATAATTGATGTGTACATAAGGTTTCTTTTCTCGTTAAAGTTTCACTACAACCGTCAAGCACTCAATTTTCGCAATTGCTAACGAAAAAAACTTATCCATTAGAGCAACGAGTGTTGCGAATCGAACAGTTACCATCCAATTCATCTTCTGATGACATCAAACAGTATTTTAATGGCATGATTAACACTTATCGTTAAAAATAAACAAAATTAAATTCAATTTTTATGTTATTTTAGGTCGATCAATTTCAAGTATCCACTTCGTATATACAATGAAGCAAAGGTACGAATTGGCGAGGCATTCGTTGTATTTAAAGATGTGGACGAAGTTGAATTGGCATTGAGCAATGTGGATCGCAAAAAGATTCGCGGTGTCTACGTCAAAATATTTCGAAGTTCGATTGAGCAATTTCAGTACTATTGTAAGGCTCCGGGATCAGATAGTGCTTCCGAAGCTGCTTCGAATACCTCACCAATTCTATATCGCATCAATTCAGTGCCGAATTTGAGTGAGAGTGAAAAAAATTCATTAATTTAAGACAATTAAATACATAAAAGCCATTCATACTTAGGTCCAATGAAGAAGATTCACAGCTCAACAATCAGTTTGAAGACCGACATTGAATCATTCAAAGTTTGTATTTGCGGTATACCATGGACAGCGCAAAAAGCCGATGTCGCATCATTTTTTCAAGGCGTAAATATTGTCGGTGGCGTTGATAGCATTGAAATAAAGAGAAAGGTAGAAAGAGGGCCGTTGGAAGCCACGTTCATAGTCAATTCAAAGGAAGATCTAAAGAAGGCATTGTCACGCAATCGAAAGAGCTTCAATTCCAGGACAGTATATGGTTGGTAGTATACACATATTATGGAAAAAAATGAAATACATACTTACGATTATTCTTACAGTGTCATATATGTAATCAAAAAAACTCGAGAGAACGTCAATTTCAAAACGATTGCCAACAATGGGTAACAAACAACGTTTCTATTTATAATGTTGAATTAAGAAGAGCCAAACCGAACCATGTGTTTAAAAGGCGACCATTTTAATAAGCTATAGTTTAATTGATTGAAATCTTTTATATTTTTTATATATCTATCCAAATATCATCTATCTATCTATAAAAAAAATCAGCTAAATAAAGAAAAATCAAATCAGCTCAATATGAGAAATATCTGAGCTCAATTTAAAGCAACGGATAAAAGAGATCTATTTATTTAAATTAAGAATGTTCATCTTATTTGTATTGTTATTTGGGTTACGTTGATTAAAGACATTGAAGATTTTTTGACCGCTTGAAATATATACGACTTTTTTCGATGCAAAGTCAAAGAAAAAGGAAAAATGTTTCAGGCATAGAACAAGTTTATTTTGCTTGGAAAAAATAAATGATTAAAACTTATTCGAGTCGCAATTTATTTAAAAAGAACAGATGTACTGAGTTCATTACTAATGAGTCATTACAACTAGGGGAAAAAGGTATGAGTCATGAATTTTTCCTGCCCCACCATTAAAACCCCTCACGTGCCGCTGCAGCGGGTTCTTTTTAAGGAATGCATGCGCCAATTACGCAGCCAAGCAAGCCGCCCACGTAACCACTATAAGCAGCGGCTCTGCAAATTTCCGTACCATTACTGGTACATATTGCTCCCAATGCAGTACCAATAAGAGTGCCACCACCAACTCCAGCACCTAAGCCAATGCCCATATTAGCCATATTGATATGTGAGTGACCAACATAAATATATCTCGTTTTCGCCTCTGCAACCGTCAATTGACATGCGGCTGCAGTGCACATCATACCCCCGACGACAACATCTATCAACTGTTTGCACTTTGTTTTCACATCTATACAACAGATTTCTTTTTCTCCTTCAACTTCAGAAACACCTACTAAGAGCTGCAAAAAATTAAGAAATAAATAGGATTGCAATCTTTTTGTCCTTCTGTCAATAGACTATACCGAGAATCTGGTAAATATACTATGGTTTGATTAAATGAAAAAAAAAACTTTCGAAAAATGACTTATGCCGTTTTAGCTTAAATGAATTATTTCATTGAATTTTTTATTCCAAAGTTAAATGCACAAAAAACAACTTACCAAAGCCACAATTGCTGCGCTTAAAATAATGAAACATTTCATCTTGACTATTGACTTTCTTTATAATGACAGAGTTAAAAACCAATTAACCAATTGATATACAATGTAAAGGTGAACGCTTTATTTATACCAAAAATTGTTCTCGCGTTACAAAACACATCTTGTATGTAAAAATTCGACAAATTTTGTTTCTAAATTCACAAATTTTATTAATGTAGTTGGTCTGTATATCTACGTGTCTGTAACAAACTCTGTTGACAAATTTAACCTTGAAGAATTTTTGAATTAAGAAAACAGGGTTTTTTGAGCCACGTAGATATACAAAATATATAAAGTGTTAGAAAAAGAATGAGATGAGAGAATAATGATTATAATCGCATTTTTAAACCGAAATATCGCGATACTTAGACCAGCATGTTTCGTGTGTTTACAAAATTCCTGTAAAATAACTGTGAAATTTCAGATAAAAGTCGTATGATATATGAAGTAATCACAAAGAAACAAACCTAATTGGATCGCATTAAAATGCAAAAATGTCTAACCATTGACGAAAAGTATCAATATATCATTTTTTGTTGCTGTGCAAGTTCAGTTAATTTTAGTTAGTTTCTTTTTAATTCACACATGTCTCCAAACAGGTGGTCTGGAATATTATCAAGTTTTTTTCTCAAATACATTTGCTGGTAATGTTAGATTAATATGCAAGCAAAGGAACGGGTTGGTGTAATAATGTAAGCGAAGTTGAATTGGCATTGCGAAACTTGGAAACTTTATCCGAACCCTAGGAACCCTCGTCATCATCTATGTTTAAGTTAATTAAAGTTAATTTATTGATTGTTATGAAACACAACATAGTACATATGATTGCCCGAGAATGAAGGTGAGACTTCCCGGTGGGCGCTGGTGAAGCACTTTTTGTATGGAAATATTTGATGAAAATTCAACAATACGTTACCTATTAGATTTTCGTTACTACTGATGTGTTGACACAGCTCTAGCGAACTATATGGCTATCGCCTAGGCTATCGCTGTATGGCATAACTTTAGTTTAGGGACACATTAATTGGAGCGATGTTTTGTTTCATTTTGTATTAGTAATAAGCCATCAAGCCATTAAGCTAATCACTTCCATTGTTTATCACGGGATACGGCAGTCCCCCAAGTGCCGCAATACCAACATACATATGAAATATGTATATTTTGCGTCACTCCAAATATACGTTAAAGAAATGAAAATCAATACCGCGATTTTTGACCACTGAAATGATTTTTTTGATTTTTTTTGGTCATATTCGGAATCTGGGGACCGCGTAGATAATGTTAAAAAAAATATCACCACGATCGGTTGAAAAGTGGCCGAGATATGGCCAGTTGGCCAAAAAACTCAAATTGGCCGGTTGAGGTGTTTGTGTGTGAGTCCGTACCTTCTTTTAAATTGTGTGAAATTATTTTTTTTTTCGAAAGAAGACTGAAAACTGAGCAAACTAATTTCTCAGTTTCAAAAAATTTGTTGCGTAAGTGGTTTTGGTCTGGGGTCGAATATTTTTGGGAGGCCGTTTTTGAGTTTTTCATCAATCGGACATTTTTCTGGCCATCTGTAAGGTACCACAATGATTTATACGTCGTTGGAAAGGTAAAAGACTCACCTTTCCGGATCCGAAGTCAGAATGTCCGCCAGGTGGCGTGTTATGTGACATTTTCGGCGAAAAATGACCATGAATTTTTTCACGTGATCCAAATTTTTAAAAAAATGCGTCTATAAAAAAACTCAAAAAACTAGGCGTCTGTTAGGGACCAAATATGTGAAATTATTAATATGATAGGGACCAAATTTGGCGTATGTTTCATATCTGGGAAAATTCGTTTTTTAAAAAAAATACTCCGAAGTTGAAATTTTTTGTTCGGCAAATTTTCAATTTTTGGCCATTTTTGATCACAGGTATACGGGGTGTTTTTTAACAGAATCACATCATTCTTAGCTTATTGGAAAGTCATTAAGGTCATCTTGATAAAGCAATAGTAGTGTATAGATAGCGGTTTCATCCACGTTTCTTAGTATTAGTGCACACACACACACACACACACACTGCAAAACCTGTTTTAGCCACACCCAAAAACAACTTCATTCTCTCTCTTCTCTATCCTTGATCAACGATCAACGTCTCTGCTTGCTGTAAAAACTATATGGCAACGATCGTGTGTGACAGATGGTGAGGAATAGTGGAAAGCAATGAGACGTTAACCAACGTCTCTGTTTGCTGTATAAAGTATACTAGCCGGCCTCCGCTCGCTTCGCTCGCTACGGCACGCTCGCTCCGCTCGCTCGGCTAGGCATGTTATTATAATTCCTATCTCTGAAATTACTATCTCTATTAGACTGGCCCCCAAAACACAAAAGTTGAAATTTTTCCGCTCTTACCTCGGAATACTTTTCCATATGGTGTGCAAATAACGTGTGTAAAGTTTCATGCCGATAGCTCAACGCTAGATGGTGCCGCAAGAGCTCGGTAGGTCATTATGTGAATTCATTGAAAAATGACGTTTTCAGTTAAAATAAAAATATCTTCGCACAACCATATCGACTAAAAATTGATGGTAATCGTCATTTTCCATCAAACACCTGCCACTGGTGAGGTTTCAAACGATTTGGATGAAAATAAAACACATCTCCATGCAAAATTTTCATTTTTTTGACCAAAAATTCCAATTTCATCACCAAAAATGAAGGTTTTGTACCAAAAGTACGACAAACCTCCACAAATTAATCTCATTTGAAGTTAGAATACTTTCAGAGCAGAACTAATGTGATTCCACTTTGGTATACATCCATTTGAACGCATCGTATAGCTGGAACACTGTCATTTGCATAGCAAATTGTGAACAATGAACGTGGGGCCAAAATATGAATATGAAACATGATTTATCCGAACTAGTTTATACAGTCAAAATTGATCCAATTTAGTTATTGAAATAGGTTTAGAAGTGAATTGTAGTTCGGATAAATCCTAGGGGCTTTCATCATTCGTTCATACAAATTTATACACAATATTCACGTCCTATTCATCATATATACGATTAAAATTTCTCGCCTATACCAGTGAATAAGATGTATTTCAAACTTCAGTGTACACACACACACAGTATTGCTACACAGAATCGAAGAAGATCCGCACAAAAGAGAACAAAAAAACATGCCATAGACGAAATATATACGAAATATACACGAAATATACACCAAATATATGCAGTTATGCACATTTATTTGCGCGTATTACAGATGATTTTGCAATATAGTTCACTATTTAGAGTATAAATCGTATACATTTGAAGATAAAAGCCCCTAGGATAAATCATGTTTCATATTCATATTTTGGCCCCACGTTCATTGCTCACAATTTGCTATGCAAATGACAGTGTTCCAGCTATACGATGCGTTCAAATGGATGTATACCAAAGTGGAATCACATTAGTTCTGCTCTGAAAGTATTCTAACTTCAAATGAGATTAATTTGTGGAGGTTTGTCGTACTTTTGGTACAAAACCTTCATTTTTGGTGATGAAATTGGAATTTTTGGTCAAAAAAATGAAAGTTTTGAATGGAAATGTGTTTTATTTTCATTCAAATTGTTTGAAACTT
>NW_022200123.1:463838-494784 GCF_009176525.2 Contarinia nasturtii | reverse complement strand
AAATTTTGAAAAAAAATTCAGCGGGAAAGGTTATATCAGAATGACTAGACCTCAAAAAATGGGAAAAAATCAATGAAAATCGAAGTTAATCGTCATTTATCTCGGAAAAATGTATGTCTTGCTTCGATTTTTTCCTCATAGATCGAAAGCGCACTCAATTTTGAGCCGATATGCACATTTTTAAGAACCAACATGTTTTATTTGGTGAAAATTGGTAAAAGTGTGAACTTAAGCGGCCACCTATATTTTAATATCTTAGTAATCAACTGCAATGTACTCGGTTTTTACTTTGTTTGTTCACTTTTTTATTTTTCGGCTTGAAACCATTCTTTTGGAATGATATTTCGAAAAAAATGGTTTTTATTCGATTGCTATGAAAATTGGTATTTGGGGTTTTTTTGATAAGAGAAAAAATAATATGACATTTATTTTGCAGAAGAATTCGTTCATGGTACATTTCCTATACAAAAGTCTTCATCTTTTGCCATTTTGAACATATTACCGGTAACCAAAATACTATCAAAACTATTGATATAAGTAAAAAAACACTTCTTTCGAAGTTCCCAGTGTGACGCAATACTATAAATCTGAAAATATTCTGATATAAATTTTCAGTGACGCATTCACTCAAACATGTACAAAATGTTATTATTATGGAAACGTACACTCTTTTTGAAACTAACTAAACCGTTCTCCCATTTAATTAAAATTGTATTTACTTGCAGCGGCTTTGTATTTTTATGGACATATTACAAAAAATAAAAATTGAAAATAATTGCTTCAGAGTAAAAAACAGCAGATTTTTCGTTCAAAGTGAAACATAACTTTTAGACATGTAAATAACTTAAGACATTCTGTGTTTGCATTTTAGAGGCGACGCAATAATAACATTTTGTACATATTTGAGTGAACGCGTCACTGAAGATTTATATTAGAACATTTTCAGATTTATAGTATTGCGTCACACTGGGAACATCGAACGAAGTGTTTTTTTACTTATATTATGCATACCGCAGGAGTATACACTTATCCCGACTGAGTTAGCAGTTATTTCCAGCCACGGATATTTGTCCAGCATAATCGAAAATCGCAATATATACTTATGAGATTGTGTTTTTATTAACAGTTTCACAAATATAACCAAAAGTTACAGATAACATGAATTGCGAACGAAAAACAACTATGGACAATCAGGGGAAGTAAATACTTGTAAAACCGACAAAGATAACGAACAGCGCAAAATCAATTCATACATGATAACATACAAAAGGGTACTTAAAATTTCATTCTTGTTTACCAAAGGCAGCTATATCTAAAAAAGAATCAGTGATGGTTTTTTCCTATCTGAATAGCGCTAGCTATTCGCAGCGTCTGAACAGCATTGCTGCCCAGATGCTGAATCGAAGCGGTTGCCGCACGCGTCTTGTACCACACAACATATTGTCATATAGTCTAAGTAACCAGTGAGCTCACAGAGTATGATACACTAATACCATAGTCAGTATACAAACGCATGTCGAACAGAGAATGAACGCGAACGTATATGCTCTGTGTGGTAGAAACGAAGTGTGTTGCGCGTGCGGCAACCGCTACGATTCAGCATCTGGGCAGCAATGCTGTACAGGCGCTGCGAATAGCTAGCGCTATTCAGATAGGAAAAAACCATCACTGAAAAGAATTAATCAGCCTCCGCTCGTTTTGAGTTGAATCCAGAAATAAAAGAGCAATTATTTTATATTACGTGTTTTCATCTGTTTTATTTTAAATACATAACTTGAATTGTTATTTAGGTTACGTTTATTATTATTGTGGTTTTTCATCGTTTTTTTAATATGATTATATTTATATAAATTTCATTTTATTAACTTGCTAGTTCATTCTTCTTTTTTTTTCATTTTCTTTCACTTTACACTCAAGACTCAACACATCGTCTCATCGGAAAATGTCCCATAATTTTTTGTTTTATTTAATCTTCTTTGCGTTTCTAACAGGTGAGATTGATTGTAAGTAATATCAATTACATGTAAGTCTGAATGAATTTCGGCTTCACCTGTAAAAATGAGTTCGTCTAATATTAGGCAGGATTATTGCTTCGTAGCGTAAGTTGTGCGAAATCAATAAGCCTGCAATGTGAATGTAACGATTTCTGCCATTTGAATTTCAATGTGGAAATAAAGCATTTTGTTGGATTTTCACAAATATACAACTATCGCAACAAAAATAAATTTTCATCGCAAAATTCTCGATCGTATGGAATTATGATTTGTGTTTGCGGAAATAATAAAAAAAAAAAAAAAACATATTTGACTTATATTCACCGATTTTGTTTTTAAAACCATCGATTTTTTTCTACTTGTGCCTACGATTTTGTTAATATATTTGTTCCTATTTCATATTTGACACAAAATTGGGTGCCGGACATGTATTCATCTTGTTTTGTGTGTTTGGTTGTATGTGTGTGTGTCTGTATGTGTGCTTCGCATTAGCTTATAAATCTTCATTTTGTTTCTAGTATTTTCAACTTATTTAAAATTTAAATCACGTTTGAAATGTATTGCATTTTTTGTGGTTGTAGTTTCGGTTGCGATTCAATTTACTGCTTCCAATTTATTTCGTATTGTTTTACAGATTAGACCGAATTGGAAGGATAAATATCGAAATCTATGAGTTTTTTTTGTTCTTTATTTGGAAAATATCGCTGGAAATTCGTGTTGAAAATGTTTATATCATTTTGAGGGAGTTTTTGCTGTTGCTTGTTTGCTGTTAGCACCATAATGTCCACACATTGTGTGGCGCATATCAAACACAAACATTTTTTGTTTTTTTGTTGTTGCCTATGTATACTGTTAATGTTTTCGTAGATAAAAATATACTATAGACTATATTTCTGAAATGTCATTGGTTTGAATGTTTATGATCCATTTATTATAGCATTTGTTGTTGTGTTTTTGTTTCTTTTTGTTGTTCGAAATACACTCTTTTTAAGTAGTTTCTTATAGATGTTTTTTATAATTTTTTTTTTCTCAAGAATACATGATAATAATTGTTATGTATATCAAAACTATTATTTCGTTAAGAATGCATCGACATTGTGTTATTTTCTCGATGAATGTGTGTGTGTTGTTATTTTTTCCGTTGGAGATTGACCACTTAAATTTAATACTCTTTTTTATTCATATTCAATAGAAGCTTCAATCTCATTCTCATTTGAATCAGGTTTCGTTCGATTGAACATTGGATACATTTATTATTTTATTTTAAACAAATCAAAGAACAATCGAGAAATGATGCTTTTTTGCTCTTCATTTTATGTGTTTGTATGTGTGTCTATTTCTCTGTGTGTGTTTTTTTTTGCTTTTTTTTTTGTAATAAACTAACTATTATGTAGTATTTGATACTGAATTTTGTTGCAGCGATCTAATTTCATTTCGCAAACGAAGAACTTCACTTTCTTGTAGACATGCTTTCTTCTCTAGCGATGTAAGAATCTCACTGGTTTCGGCGACAATCGATTTTAAGTGTGCATTCTGCAAGATCAGCTCTTCGGATGCACAGATTTGACCATTATCTTGTGCATGATGGGTACCATTGCCGGTAACATTCTCCTCGGAATCGCTGTCCTCTTCTTCACCATTCTGATAGGTGGTCGATGCAACCGCCGATCTCTTTTTCACACGATGATTCGATTGATTTTGTTGCTGCTGCTGCTGCTGCTGCAATTGTTCTATGTGACCTGAGACATTTTCTAACCATGAGTCGTAGTCAACATTGGATGGAACGTTTGGAAATAGGCGTTCGAACACCAATTTTGTGCGTAAAACATGCTCTGGCTCAACATTATTGTTTGATGCAGCTGGCGATGTGATTTTTGATGGTGAAAGGCTTGCATTTGTGGTCTGCAATGAAACAAAAACAAACAAAAGTCATACAAAATTGTTACGAATTTTCCAGTTTTTCGAGAGTTTTAGGACTTTCACAAAAAAAAATTGCAATTGATTTAAAAAAAAAAAGAATTCACTTGAAAAAAATTCATTGGGAAAAAGCCACAAAATATCATTGGAAAATGAAAAATACCACAGTTTGATGTGATTCTGATCACACGGGGAAGAAAATTGAAAAGTGAAAGTTCTCGCAAATGAATGACTTAATTGGTAGAATAGAAAATATTTGGAAAAACTTACAACTAATTTGCATTTGGAAGAGATTTTATAGGCAGACTCTTCGGCCTTTTGTAATGCATCTATCAATTTCCAGTTTTTCTTACGCAATTCCTATAACATTTTCATAGTTAAATATGTGATATTGAATTTACTTCGATTGCTTGCATTGAAACGATAGATTTGGAAAGATTTTCAGAGTGAAAATGGAATATGTAGAAAACAAAAAGAAAGAATGAAACATAGTTGTGCTCAAATTCACGCTACTGTGTGTGTGTGACTTTGAACTGCTTTCAGGACACGGACAAAACGAACACGAACGAACAAATACGGACGACTAGACAAACATTTTGCGGACAAACATTCGATTCAAAGTGCAATGAGAGCTAATTAGCTCTCTGGATTTTTTTGTAAGCATCTAATAAGATAAAAAGGTTTATTGGCCGTTTGTTTGGATCGTGTCCGTTTGCCATTGGACGCCTTCATGCAGATCTAAGCCGTGCAAAGTACAGAAAGAAATGTTGATCATTTTTTGTTAAAAATCAAATCATTTTTACTCACGTTGTTCTTCTCTTTGTAATCGGCTATTTGTTTGAATAGCTCTTGTTCGCGCTGATCAACTGACGCATTCTCCAATTTCGATTGTAGCTCATTTAGTTTTTCGTCTTTTTCGCTAATTGTCGTGCGATACGACTGAATGAAACTGTTCAACTCTTCGATCTGTAAATAAATGAATTCATTCAATTCTATCAAAATGTTCTATGGCAAATGATTGGGCAGCTCGATTCATACCTGATTTGAATATTTTCGAATGACTGTCGTATTTTCTTCTTCGTACGATGATTTTAATTCGCTCAATTGTGAATTTAGCTCACCGATACGCTTTGAACTCTCCGCTAATTCATTGCGACTCAGCGTCAATTCGGTTTTCGTTGAGTCGAGCGCATTTTGTAAATTTCTTATTTCCACTTTGCTGCTATCTTCAATTTGATTTGATTGTTTATTTTGTTCGTTCAAACGTGATTCCAATTGCTCAAATTCGTATGTCTTCAATGCATAGAGCTTTTCTAATTCTTCTTTTCGTTGGCATTCGCTGCGCAAACGAAGAACCTCACCATTCAAATATGCAACATCCTGTTCATTTTTGTGAACTAGATCTTGATACTTCTGTTCGCATTCATTCAATTTGCTTACATGTTCATCGCGAATTTGTAGGAATTTTTCTTGCAAATCTTGAACAATATTGTTCTTGTTCAACAGTTCAGCCGACAGCTGAGCGTGTGCATCGGTGAGTTGCTGCAATTTCTGTGTCGACTCTTGCGATTGTGCATTCTTTTCTTGGAACAATTTTTGTTGCAAAAGTTGTAGTTGTTTGTTCAATGCTTGCTTCTCGTTGTTTGCACGATCGACCAATAGTTGACGATCTTGTTGTGCTTGATTCAAATCGATTTTCAACGCATTCAATTCTTCGATGTGAGCATTCTTGAGATGCGATGCTTGTGTTCGTTCTGTATTTAATTCGGCACGCAATTCACGCAATTTTGTTTGAATTGCAAACATTGCCTTTTGTTCTTCGGCCAAAAGACGATCTTTTTCCTCGAGCTGATTGCGCAATTTGTGAATTGGATCGTCGCTCCAATCGGAATGGGTCACATTGGCCGTATCTTGTTGTTTATTCAACAAGAAATCGATCAAAATTTGAATTTCATTACGTGTCAATTCGACGCGACCCAATTGCTGGATAATTGCATTGACATTCACTGCCTCGGATGTTGACGAAGCAACACCAGCATCAACTAATCGAAAATACAAGAAAGAAATTATTATAACATCTCTGGCTGTGCTATTCACACGAAATTTACCTAATTGTTGAATCAAAAGTGCATCGTTGCGCTTCTTCTTGTTTGGTTTCTCCTTGTTGGCAACATTTTTCGGCGATTCTTTTGGTGCAGCGGCAACGGAAGCGGCAACAATCTCAAACGGTACACTCAATTGTGCATCGACCGAATCATTTGGTGGATTGGACACCTTTTCAACAGTATTTTGTGTAGCAGCAGGAGAAATGTCTTTTTTGGCTGGTTTACCTAGAATTTGGGGCATAGGATAAATTTATACACTTTCAAATGGATTTCACATTTTGAGCTATGTACCTTTCTTGTTTTCTTTCTTATTCACGGTGCGGCCAACCGATTCATCGCGTTGTTTCTTGATTTCCAAATCATCTTTTGGATGACTCTTATCGAAGTGGTTCAATGTCTCAATGTTGCCATTTGCTGGCGGTGCTGGTTTAGCAGCAGTTGTTGACTTATTCACCAGAATTCCAGATCCAGGTGACTTTGATGTGCTCGTCTTACGAACTGGCGGATTTATTTTTCCAACAGACAATTGACGCTACACACAAATGAAAGAGAACACATTTTATCAATACATTTTAAACGAATTGAATGTAAATAATTTAGTTTTTTTTTCTGAATTTCATTGAGTAGCCAGTTTTTTATACAAAAAAAAAAGATTTACCTTGAATTGAACGGTGTTGGTTTCCGGAGCAATGATCTCCTCTTCAGTGAATTCAACATGAGCCTTGCCATCATGTGGCGTAGCGTTTGAATCATTTTCAGAGCCACTGTCGGATTTGCCATCACTTTCTACAGCTGGATGCTGTTGAGGTGCTTTCTGTTGTTTGGCATCCTTCCGGTCTCGATTCTATTGAACAAAAGAAAAAAATTACTCAAAATCCAAAACACGAAATGTCTCCATAAAAACTTACCTTTTTGCCAGTGTTGGTCTTCTTGGTTGCATTCTTCTTCTTATTGCCGTACAATTTTTCGGTTAGTTGACGTTTTTCGGCCAGCGCTTCTTCAAACGTTTTACCACTGCGCAGTTGTCGATTGACGAAAATCAACGAACACAGCGATATGAAGAAAAACGCAAATATGATCAAATAAATTTGAAGATCCATTCTGTGTAAACGAGAAAAATCCATTGAATACATTAATTGTTATGGTCTACATCGATTCCATTTAAAAATATAAATAATGATGACGACGAGTCAGTTGTGTTCTTGAATTCGTTGTTGATTCAATTGTGTCATCGTCAATTTCTAAATTGAAGACATTTCGAAAGACGAGCGTAAGTAAACAGCTGCACGCTTCAATAGAGTTATTATGTTCAAGTGAGTCTGTGTCGTCTCTGTACATATCATTAATGCAAATTTATTTGTATTTTTTCTTCATTTTATTTATTTATCCCCGAGATGCAAATCAATCGAATGATTCTACTTCACTTTTATTCCAGAGAAAATAGGAGCAGAATTTTGCAATTGGCTGCATGTGTATGTTTGGAATTGACAAATATATGTGTATGTTCGCCATTTGTACAATTACAACATGATTTGAGCTCTATATTTTGTTCAGCTATGCATAAAATTGTTCCTTTCAATAATATTTTGCCTTTTGTTTTATTGCATGCCAATTTCAATTTGCTTGTATTTTTCACACTTTCCAGCTCTTAAATGCATTATTCGTTGGATTGAATGTTATTAAAATAATTCGAATGCATAATTTTTATGGAAATAATAGTGTGAACATTGCACATACAATGTGAGAAGAATAAAAATTGAATGCTAGAGTTTGCAGGACGAGAGAACAAGAACCTCCCGTTGAGTTATAGATAAAAATGCTGTGCATATTCAACGGTGCAATAAGTTTTCATCGCATCCGCTCAAGTGGATATTAATTTAAATCGAATCTTTGTATTCGGATAAAGCTGGTTTAAATGTGTCAGGTCATGGACAGTCGATGTATTAACGTAGCTCAAGCTAGACAATGTGATTTTTCAACCATTAAACGTCAAGCAAGCATTAGTACAGCACGTAATTTGCAAATTACTTTTGCAAATTTGCGATACGATAAATTCGTTCACAACCATAAAACGATAAAATCAAGAGAATAATTTCAGTTAATAGCACCGCGTCGATACCGTTACAATGATAGTGAAAGAGAGAGTGTGAGAGCAAGCATGTATTTGTGACGTGCTATTTTCATTCATTGTGATGATGATCTTTTAGTATTTAAACGAAAGAGAGAGAAAAAAAAACTATTTTTTTCATTTTCAACCATAATTCATTTGATAATGCCCTTGTTCTGGCACATTTCGAGTCGTGAGTGCATTTATTGATTGCTCCCCTTCAAAAGCGTGTGGCATATATCACTATAATTGAATATGAATGCATTTAAAATCACGTATGTAAATGTTTGAAACGTACATTTAGGCCGCAATGATGCTTAAATGTTGTCGAAACAATCAAGCCAAACGAGAGTAAATTAATATAGTACGGGCGATATATGCAATTTAATATAATGTCTGACTTGTTGTTTTTTTTTTTTTTTTCAAAAATCGACGCTAGAATCAGCCATATATGCTGGTTTTATTTCAAGTCCAAAAACCCAACGGAAATTGATAAGATGATTGCATTGAAAATTTAATTATAAATATTATAATCAATGTTAGGCTGGGGGGAAAACATGTGTGTAAGCAATGTCTCATCGCAATGAATCATACATATTTTTCGCTGAAATTCTCTGAATTTGAAATTCGACTCAGTTGTGCGTAGCTTCGAAATGTCAATGTGACACATACAATGTTTCAATATCAATTTCCAGTAATTTTGCTAATTAAATTTTCTACAAATTTAATTTGTTTGCGCCCGATCCGTTCAATGGATTTCAAATGTGATAAAATTGTACACGTTCACATGTGGTTGTTGAAAAAGAGAAAACAAAATATATGTGAAAAATCATTTTCTCTGAGTGAGACAAAAAAGCTAGCACAAAAACGAACTATTAAAAATAGTAGCATATGTGGAATTAGTTCATTGGCTCATTTTTCGCATCTCAGTATTTGTGGTGTAATCTTTCGATCCTTATCGTATTTTTTTTGTCTTGTTCAATGATCCAATGAAGAAATGACACTAAACAAGTGACGTAAATTGAATACAACAATAAAAAAAACGGTATTTCTGTTTGTTGTCGCATTCGGCGCCGCCGCCAACAATGATGATGTGGATGCAAAATAACAACAAAATCACATTTTAAACGAATGATGTATGAAAATGTTTGGTGTTTAGTTTTTAGACGCCGCAACTTAATTGTTGTGTGTTTGTCGTTGTTGTTTTTTTTTTGCTCTGTTGCTTTGTACTTGTAGTGTTTAACGGGGCGTGGCATGGCATGGAATCATTATATCAGTTTGATTGAGTTCGTGGGCTTAAACTAGTGGATGATCTCATACTGCCGGTTATGCGGCATCCGTTAAACACTACCATAAGCAAAGCCGGTCAACTATAATTTTGCGCTCCGTAATTTTTTTACTTCTCTCTCCACTATCGCTGTTCAGTTTCATGGTTGTTGGCAGTGGGCATTCTCTCTTGCTTTAAATCGCTCTCACTTGCTTTGCTTCTATGAATAACTTTCCGATCAGCATATTTCCTCTGCTCTCCATTCATTTATTTAAAAAAAAAAAATATTTCGTCGTTGTTTCAATGTTATCGCATATATATCATCTACCATTTCAATTCCGACATTGCATTCAATGGTGTTGAATGTATGCTTTTTTCAGCTCTCTAGAGCTGAATGGGAAATACTTTTTTTTAGCTCTGGTTTGTTTTTTATATGTGAATGTGAATTATTTCTCATATATTGTTCGAAAGTGAAATAACAAAAAAATGCCCTTTGATGCAGATAAAGATTAATTAGCTAATAGTTTATTTAATCATTGTGTACTTTTTTTTTCACTAACTTCAAAATTGAATTAAATTTAGCGTTCAATTTGGTAACAAAGTGAATGGTTGAGTACAATCGACAATGGATTTATTTGAAAGTGTTTTTTGCTGACGCGCGTCAAGTAGACATCTGACACACGTACATATATGGAAATCGATTCGAAATGAATTGAAAAAAAAGGACACGCTTTCAGGTTAATGCCACTTTAATAGTACAGTGTCAGCCACTATTGCAATATGAGTTACAAATCAAGCTAATTTTAAGACGAACACAAAAAAAACGGCGTGCTTTATCACCCGTTGCCGAGCGAATATAAACAGATTTTCTAAACGGAAACAAAACGACGCAAAAATCTACACGAAATACAAAAAGATTGGTGACACCGCACATTCCAAGTATGAAATACGTGGCTAAAAATTCATACTCAAAGGTCACATATTCTCATTCACACACCGAAACAATCAACGCACACACGAACACATACATCGATACACAAGGCACGTTCACCGGTCGGTCCGGTTCTACTGATTGAAACAGCGGCGCACATATTCTTGTGAATAATTGCGACATGATTTACGATGCACATATATATTCTCTTTTTTCTACAGCCACATGCCTTTTGGTATTTGTGTGCAGCTGATTTGTGTCTTTTTTCAACATTGTGTGTGCAGTGATGAAATCAAATATGTGCCATATTACATGCAAATCAAATAAAAATTATTGCAGTTGTTGGCACAATTTTATTGTCGATTCTGTTGAAAATTGCAAAAATTCAATTTTGAAATGGAAACAAAAATTGAATGAACATCGAATGATACAAGAAATTCAAGATTTTTAATTTATTCGATTCGCGCACATTTTTTATTGTTTTTTTTATGATTACGAAATATTCACTTTCAGTTGACAGTTGAAAATATGCTTTTTTTGTCATATTGAATTTGTTTTAATTGTTCAGTTTTGACATGAACAAAAAACCGGTTTTAAAAAATTGGGTTCTAAGTGAATTTTTATTGGAATCTACTTCGCAATAGTCATGCCAATTTTCAGTATTTTTTTTATTGTTCTTGGTTAGTTTGCTGGCTGACTTGTTGGTTGGTTCGACTCGCTTATTTGTGGTCATTGAACTTGAGTGTTGCGAACGAATGAAGCTGCTTTTCGTTTTCCATATGTGTGTACCGTCGCGTATACCGGATGCTAATTGTATACAAATACACATTCACACATCGATTTATGAAATGAAAATGACATTTAACATTAAATGAGTAATTGAATCCGATAATTAGCTTGAAACAGGCGACGCCATAAAAATTCATTCTCAAACTCCCTGCCGATTCCAATCAATAAACATGGATAACAAAAGTTCGTTGACAAAAAATGCACAGACACACAGACACACACACAGTCACATTCGTCAAATAAAATTGTTCATTTTTTCATTCATAAAATATGAAATTGAAATTGATGTGACTAATTGGAATTGATGTGAGTTAAATACTATCATCAATATTTTTTGTTACAATCAAAAATGTCCATATTGTGCATGGTTTATGGTTGAATGTATATAGATATTGAAAAGAATTGTTCATGTGTAAAGAATCGCTATACGGTTTATTGAAACGCAAACGCCGAACGAACGATCGAATGAATGGCGACAAACATGTTCAGATTCCATATATATTATAAATATAAAAAAAAATTGTGATTATTAAAACAGTATCAGCATAGTTGTCACTCAGCTTTACCATTGCCATCACCATCGACAACAACAAATCATTCCAACACTTGATGTTATTATGGAGTAGACAAGACATCGTTATAGCCATCGTCATCACCATTCTTTTGTGTACTGCAAATACAAACAAACACACTCATCGCATTACTCACTCACTCGTTTGCTAAATCTCTCGCACTTACACATTTAAAGTGAAAATATAAAAAAAAACCATTCCCGTTTTACACCATATAATCAAATAGAACGCAAAAGAAGGAGAAGAATATTCGCGAAGAGAAAAAAAATGGCAACGAAAATAGAATTAAACTTAAATTCTCTTCAAATGCGAATTATGAATGCAAAGAATGTTAATTTGCGTACATATATTTCGAATACGAGGGAAATAAAGAACGTAACGTGAATAGAGAAAAAAAGGTTAACAAATTCTTTTGCGCGATGGAAACAGATTATTACTGCAGGCGCACATGAGAGCAACTACACACTGGTGCATCGTTGCGAATGGGAACTGCAAGCAATGTGATTGAGAATAAATATTGACCCAAAATCCAAAGTGAAATACACTACAATAAAGTGACGTTTTACTCTATGTGTATCTTATTCGTTCGTACGCTCGCATACTCTCTTGCTTATTTTCTTCGCCGACTCTCTTTCTCATGCGCGCCCTCCATCTCTTTCTCTCTCCCGCATCTCACAAAACTCAAACTATGCAATGCATGTTCTAAATTTTTTTTTCTCGTGTAAACACTCATCGTAACTCAAAGTTTTTTTTATGGAATGCCAAGCATTGCATTTTGCAAATCGATATGATCATAAAATATGCGTGGTAACACGATGCATAGAGGAAACGGCACGAATTCAGTAATTCAGTGAAAGGCAATTGAAGTCGCATAATAGTTTTCAACTACGACAGACACGGTATGAGTTTACTATAAAATTGCTCATAAAATTCCTGACTAATCGCCCGTAATAGTTGTGGTATGGCATTTAATACTTACATTGGGTCGTTATCGGTCGATGACAATCAGAAGTATTATAGCTGGTTAATGATTGACTCTTGTCTCGTTCGATTCCCTAATCGGCGCGGCGGCAATGGTACTATTTTATGATTTTATTACTTTCGAAAATGAATGATCCGTTATTTGATTTATTCGCGACGATTAACTATCGATTTATGCGTTTACACGGATTTGTTCTTTTAGTTTTATTTCAAAATTGTATTTTTTTTCTCTATATATCTCCAACACCACCAATTACAACGTGACAATATTTCGATTGATTACAGAGTATTTAAACGTAAAGAACACTTTTTTTCACACAAAACTTAATGAAAGAAAATAAAATTGAAAGAAAAAGGCACAGTTCAAATGAAGAGAGGGAATTAATTAATTTAATGCACACACAGAAACAATGAGAACTAAACACAGTCCAGAACACAGAACTGAAAAAATCAAAGGAAAAAAAAATTAAAATCAAAATAATAAATGAGCGGCGGCGGCAGCGATGTCGCGTTGCGTTTTACATGAAGCACGACTCATATAGAAATCTATATATTCGTTCGAATTGAGCTAAACGTATGTATAAGAAAAAAAGACTTTTTTCTTCTCTCTTCTTCTGTTCGTCTTCTCCTTCTTCTTTTTCTGTTCGAATTTCTTTTTGTTGCCTTTTTCTTGTTTGTATTGTTGTTGTTGCGGCTGACTCCGAGGAATTCTCACTCACAATCAAAACTTTAACGCTCTTCTGCCATTCACACGAATATACACACTTGACTTCTTATTTCGTTTCGTTTGAAATTGTACACTAGAGTGTATGCGTATATCTTTGATATAGTGTGACAGGCACGACCGACTTGAGAGAAAAAAAAATATGTCGACGTTTCTCTATGTTAAAACTTGCTCGATTTCAATTCGACGTTATTTTACCAAAATTTTATCGTATTTTTCCGCTTTTGACAGACTAAAAATGTTTTTTTTCGCACAAAAATTTGTCGCACCTACCCATCAATGTGTTGTATGGTAATATGTTTCCCCGGAATTTTTTTATTGGACTGTGGTGTCGATCGGCTTCGGTACCGTAATACAATACGAAAATATTATACATACAATAAACAACAAATGCGATTGCGGTGCGGAACGCATTTGGTTTCCACTCGTTTTTCACCACACCAAATTTTTTGTAATTCGAAATTAAACTGAAACTTAGCAAACGAAACGTTGTTTCAATTAGAAATCAAATGTGCCTTTACTTGAGGCCAACAAAATTTTTGTATGCAAGCGACTCGAGACGTGTTCTGCTTTTAATTGATGGTATCGCATTACAAATGGACTTTTGTGTGTTTTCGTCTGTCATTCCTTGTTTTTCAGCGTTTGCACACTCACACACAAACTGGGACCGTTTCTTATTCAACAACAAAACAGCGTATCGACGATTGGTTTGTGTATGTGCAACAATACACAGATGCATGCACACATGCAAACATTCGCTGTTGGCTGATTCGAATGGCGCTAGTAGCGTCACAACGTAATGACAACAAATCGCTGGCTTAACACGTAGTATATCTCAGCATTGACGTTGATATTGTGTCGATGAGTGGGTAATATAACTCATTTTTCTATGCGCAGACCCTGTGTATGCTGTCTCCTGACAGTTATACGAATAATTTGTTGCTGAATATGAGAGAAAATCGTACTAAAACCAATAGTTTACTAAGAAAATGCGCGGAATTCGATTTACAGTTTATAACGGCTACTTTTTTCCATCAAAGTCATATTTGTGTATTATGCCAGTGTCAAACACTCTATTTTTTTTATTGGTTAAGTTAAGTATTCAAATTAAACAAAACTCTGTGAATTCAATAGGTAAGCAGAAAATGTAGAAACATCAATTCCCTGCTCGAAAGAACATTTTCCCAGAAGCAAATCTCTCTTTAAAAAAAATTTTGTCTTGTATTCTGTATCAATCCTCCTCTCACATTTTTTCGCAGACATTCTGATAAACGATTATTTCAAAATATTGTATACATTTGCTCGTTAGTGGTATCGCATATCAAATAGAATTTTATGTATTTTCGACTGTTATTCCTTCGTTCTCCGCACTTATACACGCACACACATTTTCTCATTTCTCATTCAACTTTGTAAATGTATTGATTGTCGTTGATTATTCGAAATAATGTTGAAGGATTCCGTTAGTGCACAGCATTGGCATCGATTGGCATACACAAACGCTGAGATGACAATTTGAGTGGGTCACACTGTAAACATTTTTCACATTGTCGCCAGATCGCACAGACGCTACTTGTCAATCATCCGCATGAACTGTAACATGTCAAACGAGATTTCTTTTGCACATTTAGTTTAGTAAACGAACATTTAATAATGGCAACACGCAGCATATTCGATTGTGATGCACAAAATGAATTGGAACGTGAACAAGTTACATACGATGATGATTTGTTTGATTTTGGACTTGAAATACCGGCCGACGAAAGAGTTGTCATTCCGAAAAATGTAAGTATTTCTGAAACGATTTCCCAGAATGGTGCTGATAATGAAAAACGTGGTAAGCGTAAAGCACATAACGTTCCTGAATTCAGAGGTAACAATCATTTCAAATCGGCCAAATTGAATGTGCCAACAATCAAAGCAACTGCAAATGATGTGCCACGTGGACGCGTGGAATTCCAGAAAAAGTGTGACGAATACGAATTACTGCATAAAATCGGTAAAGGTACCTACGGTGATGTGTATAAGGCACGATATTCAACCGGTCAAATTATCGCAATCAAACGGATTCTATGTCCACTGGACATTCCGAACATGGTACTTTGAACTATATTGATACATCGACCAGAATAATTCAAATGTACACAATAAAAATCGGTTCGAATTAATTACAGGAAAAAAATATGGCGTTCGTCAAGCGTGAGTATGATCATCTGCGTGAAATGCAAGAGTGTAATAACATTGTGAAGCTGTTGAAAGGACGTGAGGACCAGATATCGGAGAAAGAGATTCAATTGGATTTATTGTTTGAATACTGTCCATATGACTTGCAAAAAATCATTTTGAACACACGCATTCACTTCCAGTTCAGTGAAATCAAAGCATTCTTACGGCAAATGTTTCTCGGTTTGGAATACATGCACAGCAAAATGGTTAGAATACTTAGAAAAATATGTTTTCTCTGGACTAACATTTGACACCTCTTGATTTTTTTCAGTTGATGCACAGAGACTTCAAAACGGAGAACATATTACTGACTGCTGATGGAATTGTGAAAATTGCAGATTTTGGATTGTCGCGCAAACTAAGCGATCCAAATTCAACGCTGGAAAAGCATAAATATACGCCAAATGTTGTGACACAGTGGTATCGGGCACCGGAAATTCTGCTCGGCGATCGTTATTACAATGAAAGTGTTGATATTTGGGCCATCGGTTGTGTGATGGGCGAATTTTGGAATCGAGGTCCAATATTGAAAGGTCACAACGAAATCAATCAAATAAAATTGATTTCAAAGCTGTGCGGATCGATGACAGCGAAAGATTGGCCAAAAATCGTAAATCTTCATTTATATCAACAGATTGAACATTTGCCAAATGACAAGCGAACAACTCGTACTTATTTGATTGAAAAGCCACCGAGACTGGCACACAATCAAGCCAATGACCTCTTTGACAAATTACTTCGATGTAATCCCGAAAAACGTTTGACCGCCTGCCGAGCACTGAACGATTCCTTCTTTTTCGAATCACCCCTACCAGCCAAAAATCTAAAGAAATTTATGATGCGCATTTTGCCGTTTCTAAATAGCTCTATCGCTGCACCCAAAACAGTGGAAATCAATCCGGCATTTGATTATGTCTATTAGTTTTGAGAAAAACACTCTTTTTCAATGCGACATACTTCGAGCAAAAGATTGGATGTTTTTTTCCTGACTCTCAAGTAAAACACACAAAATGGTGGACGTTAACCAATTCGAGACATTTTACTCACTGAATCATGATGGTAGCCCGATTTTGTGATTAAAATGATGGTTACTCTTATCATTTTTCAAAAATCGATGTGTTTGGGTTTCACTTTTGAGCCAAGAAAAATTCTTTTGCTCTCAGTTTGTTGTGTATAGTATACGTATCTCATACTATTCACTTTGATAGTGAAGAGTCAATTAAAGTATTGCAACATTGCATTATAGAGAATCAAAAGAAAATGAAACAACTCTACAAAAATACATTCCAAAAAAGAAAATGTAATACAGATTCATTTATAATGAAGTTCCATTAACTAAAATATCTGTTCGAAATGACAAAGAAAAATGAATAAAAAAACGATCGATTATGCGAACAAGTGGAGTTTTCATTATATAAAATTACGCGCCAATTTGTTTACCTTGAATTTTCTTAAGTAAAATGCAGTGTACGGTGTTGCGTGACATGCACGATGTGAACGTGACTTTATCTTTGACAGTTCACTCAACCAAATGAATACAACGCATGACATTTCACTGGTTGAACATTATGCAAACAAAGAAACTTGTAAACAGCAGCAATCATCATACTCAAATACTCATTTCTGTACATTGTAAAAGCACAAAAAAAAATAGATGTTAGACAAACGATAAAAACGCGCATCAAATATCAGTATTGTGTTTCATTGGCATAAGCTGGTATCGTGGTTTATTGTATGCAGTGCGATAAAAAACGACGTAGTGGGGCATCAAGGGTCGTCTGTATATAAAAACAGATTTATTTTGCATCGATGAGAGTGCAGTTATGACAGTTTCGTTGGATTCATTTCGATAAGCCTCGCATAGATAAACGCATCCTCATCCAATTATAATCTTCATTTAATTGTTGTAGTTTTTACCAATTATGGAGCAAGCTGAGAGTACATTCCGTTTTGTGTACAGTTCGTCACTAGATCATAAAGTCACGATTAAAATGTAAGTTAACATATGTTGCTGATTGAAAATGATTTTGATTGTAATTCGATTACAATTTCAGTGGCACATTGGAAGGTTTGAAACACAAGCCAAACTATGAAAAACTGCTAGAAAATCCATTGCTTCGTTTTTCGGGCTTATATTTGGACCAATGCCCACCGTTGTTGGTGCGATTACAATTGTTTAATAATGGAGAACCAATCGGATTGCCTGTGACCACATCGTACAAGGCATTCACCAAGCGATACAAGTAGGTCTTTTGTTCTAGAGTCATTCAAGTCCGTTTTGAACAAAATGGTGTGTTATTGAAACGAATTTTCAGTTGGAATGAATGGGTGACCTTGCCACATTTGTTTAGTGAATTGCCACGAACGGCCATGTTGGCAATAACAATATTGGACTGTGCTGGTGCTGGCAAAATGACAGTCGTTGGCGGCACAACAATCTCTTTGTTTGGAAAAAATGGCGTCTTTCGTCAGGTATTCTATATTTTCACATAAAATTTTTACAAACATTTCTTCCTTTCATAATAATAATAATCATAATTGCAGGGAAATTTCGACTTGAGAGTTTGGGCAGATACAGAAGCGGATGGAAATTTGAGCACAACAACACCGGGCAAGGGGAAAGATAATTCAAAAAATCAAATGCAACGTTTGGCCAAACTGGCAAAGAAACATCGTAACGGTCAAATACCGAAAGTCGATTGGCTCGATCGTTTAACGTTTCGTGAAATTGAGATGATAAACGAACGTGAGAAAAGCGAATCCGAAAATATGTTCTTGTTAATTGAATTTCCGACGGTTTTATGCGAACAAACAAATCAAACGGTACGTTAAAAAATAAGGAGTATTAATTTCAAAATCCGCACATGAATATAATTCGTTTGGTTTTTTTTTCTTTGCAGTATTCCATTGTATATTTTGAGCCCGAAGGAGATCTTCATTACAAATTCAATTCGAAACCGAAACTGGTAACCGTGCCGGATACAGAAATATTGCAGGTACCATTCTTTGTGTGTAACAAATCTGTCGCAATAATTTAATCTCTTCATGGTATGCAAAGTGGAAAATGTTAACGCTTTGTTTGCAAAGAATGTTTGTCGTGTCGTGTCTCATGCAATCGGATAGTTAGGTGGAATTTCTATGGTTTCCCACTATTATGCCATGTGATTAACCACTTTGTCTCGTTGTTTGTGGTTTTATTGTTGTCGTTTTTTTCATTTGCAGGAAAATTTGATCGAGCGAAAACATCATAAATTGGCACGTTCGGCACGTTCGGGATTAAGTGATCGTGATGCAAAACCAACGGCAAAAATTCGAGATAGATTGCATACAATCATATGTTATCCACCAACGAAACCATTGACAAGCGAAGAACAAGATTTAGTGTGGAAATATCGATTTTATTTAACGAATAACAAAAAAGCGTTGACGAAATTTTTGAAATGCATCAATTGGGAAACGAATTCTGAAGTGAAACAGGCTATTATTATGCTACAACAATGGACACCAATGGATGTTGAAGATGCACTTGAACTTCTCAGTCCAACATTTACACATCCAGCAATTAGGGGGTAAATAAATGCGTATTTCTCATCTTTTCAACATGAATATTAATTTAAATATAAAAAAAAAACATTTCAGATATGCAATAACACGATTGAAGCAGGCTCCAGATGACGATTTAGTATTGTATTTGCTGCAATTGGTTCAAGCCTTGAAATATCAGAATTTTGATGACATTGAGGTAACTATATAAAAAATGTTCAATTGAATTTTAGTTAGCATGCTTGATTTGGATTTCATTGTATGTGTTTTAGGAGGCATACAATCAAATAGCCGTAGATAGTGATGTCATCAAGTCCATTGACAGTGATAACTTTGAAAATAGTAGTTTTTCATCGAATACTGACTCACATCAGCAGCCAACACATTCCGATACTCATTTAACCGTACAGTCATTGCAACAGCATCAAAAACACAGTTCGATGGACAAAAGCCAAGGATTCACATCGCAAGCAGATGGTGGTGGAAGCTCATTTGGTGGTGCAATGCATATGAGTCGGAATACTATTGCCAGCAATGCAACCGATTTAAATGTGACCACATCTCAGGTTGATCAGTCAAATGCCAGTCAAACGTTGATAAGCGAGTCATCGTTGCTGGCCACTTGCAATTTAGCAACATTTTTAATCCAACGAGCATGTAAGAATCCAACACTATCCAATTATCTCTATTGGTATTTATATATTGAATGCGAAACGCATGATACGATTCGTAAGCAAGACGAAAGAGTAAAACATATGTATGAAACTGTGTTGAAAATCTTCAAACGTACCCTAATGTCAAATGCTGAACTGAAGGCGATCAAAGTTAATTTGGAAAAGCAACAATTATTCATTGAGGAATTGGTGAAACTTGTCAAGATTGTGGCCAAAGAATCGGGCAATCGCAAGAAAAAGTGTGAAAAATTTCAACAACTATTAGGTGACAGCGATGCATTTCGCATTAATTTTTCAAATTTTGACCCCATTCCATTGCCACTTGATCCATCGGTCATTATTCGTGGAATTGTTCCCATGAAAGTGTCATTGTTTAAGAGCGCCTTAATGCCAGCAAAGTAAGTTAATTTCTATTTTGGTTAAAGTCAAACATTTCATCTATTCTTTTGTTGTACAGATTAAGCTTTATCACCGATACCGATGAAGAATACGTGGCTATTTTCAAGTACGGCGATGATTTGCGTCAAGATCAATTGATTCTACAAATGATTACGCTGATGGATAAATTACTGCAAAGAGAAAACATGGATTTGAAACTCACACCATATCGCGTACTGGCAACGAGCTATAAACACGGTTTTATGCAGTACGTTGATTCGATAACAGTTGCTGAGGTGCTTGCCACAGAAGGAAGCATTCAAAATTTCTTCAAAAAACATCATCCATGCGAAAATGCACCGTACGGCATTGCACCCGAAATAATGGATACGTACATTCGTAGCTGTGCTGGATATTGCGTCATCACATACTTGTTGGGTGTTGGAGATCGACATTTGGATAATTTACTGTTAACCACTTCGGGAAAATTGTTCCATATCGATTTTGGGTACATTCTGGGCCGCGATCCAAAACCAATGCCACCGCCTATGAAACTCGTAAGTACTCGAAGAAAAAATGCGATAATAGCACAAATGGTTCATTCACTAATGAAATGTTTCTTTGCCTTTTGTTTACTTTTGCAGAGCAAAGAAATGGTCGAAGGAATGGGTGGAATTTACACTGATGATTATCATGAATTTCGAAAATATTGTTACACATCATTCATACATTTGAGACAGCATGCCAATGTCATCTTGAATTTATTCACTTTGATGATTGATGCATCTATTCCGGGTATGTACTGATTTCAATGGCACGGAAGCTGATGCAAAACAGAGTTTGCTTCTGCGCTGATATCAGTGTCATTGACTGAAAATTCAGGCACCGCGTGAAATATCGTTCTTTGATTGATTTTATATGTGACTGAAATTACTAAAGGACCAATGCAATGCATACTGTCTGATTTTTCAGTCAATGACACTGATGAAGAAAATTCTGTTTTTTTTTTTGTGTGTAAATTGAAAATTAATTTTGTTTTTTCTCAATAGATATCGCCCTTGAGCCGGATAAAGCAGTGAAAAAGGTTGAAGAAAATCTTAAACTTAATCTAGATGATGAAGAAGCGGTTCAACATTTACACGGTTTGTTAGACGCATCGATTTCCGCAGTAATGCCAGCACTTGTTGAGCAACTTCATAAATTGGCACAATATTGGCGAAAATAAGGACAATTCCATGTCGAAATTCGAATATTTTGCAATTAAAATGGAATATACTGAATCGCTGGTTAACAATAACAGATATAAGAAAAGAGTATGTCATTTTTTTTAATTTATGCGATATTTTATTTATCATCAATTTCTAACTGAAAAACCAATAAATAAAGTATATTTTCTAAATAAAACCAAGCTGGTGTGACTTATTCGTTTTTATTTCAATTATTCGCTTATTTTTAAAATTCAGTGAAATCAATTTCAAACCAGATTCAATCTAAACTTCAATGTCATCACAATCAACGCACACAGTTGAAGCTATGAGTGAATTTTTTTCTTGCAAAATAAAAATTCCAATCAATTTTCAATACAATAAGCAAAAGTATACATAATTTCATCAATATTTTGAAATCGTCGTTTGTTAGAATTTCATCCACATAGTACAAATGTTCATTCTTCAAAGTTCGAGATTCGTTTATGAAAAAAAAAACAGATTACAAGATATGACTGATTAACAATATATTTTTTTTAAATCAAATCAATTTAAATCGTTACGTACTTTTAGGAAACTATGTAAAAATCATTTTCTTTTGTCATATTCAAACGAGGATTTCATAGAAATCATATTCAGTTCCTGTATTGCATGCGTCAGATGTAATTTTAAAATGAAAGTTCAATAAATGTTTGACACACTGTTCGAATAGCTTTCTGTGATGGTCATTTTCTTCTTTCAAACTGTTTGGTTGTGGTAATCAAAATCGTAATTATTTTCCAATGAAATCAACATTTGGATAGCTGCCGATGAGAAGCGATCATTTTTATTGTAAATTCCAGTATTCAAAGTATCAAATTCAACGGTCTGAGCTATATGAGCTTTGAATTAAAATTATTCAAACTTTATATACCAAGACGTGGTGGTCAACTATTTTTTTTCCTTCGAGATTGTTCTCAATTTGTTTTCTTTTTCTTCATTAAATATTATTCAAAATCGATTTCTATCGGGTATGTAGATTGTGACAGTGTGTGGTGTGTGGTTTTTCTAAGAGAGGTTATAATTTATGTTATGTTCTATGACATGTTTCGATCTAGTTTTATTTTGCTCGTTTGGATGTTTTGTGCCACAATTATAAATATTTGATTTATATAATATTACTATAGTTAGAGTGGTGAAAATAAACAATGGGCCACTGTATACACATATCAAATTGGATCATTTGAACCATAATTTAAGCCGAAGTGCATCAACTCCATTCAAATAATAATCGAAAAGTCGTTTATCACGAACAAAGCCCAAATTTTCATACAATCGCAACGCTGGTATATTCGTAATTTCCGTTTCTAGTACAACTTCATCAGCGTTGTGTTCAAGCATTGCCTAATCGAATAATCAAAAAAAGGAATAAAAATAAAATTAGAATAAATTTAATGTGCATTTTTAAAAGTGTTTTAATTACCTCAATTGCCTTTTGCACAAGTGTCGTTCCGACCTTGAGTTTTCGATAAGCGGCATCCACGGCCAACATAGCAATATAGCCTCGCTTCGTCATTTGTCGATGAATATCCAACTTACAGACGATTGCTCCAATACAATTATCACCATCCATTGCAAGGAAACAAAGTTTTGGCCAATTGTGTATGAAATAACGATACGTATAAATCGAATACGGTTCGGATAATTCACGTTGAATAACACGCATAATATCGGGCATTTGTAGTTCATTTTCGTATTCCTTGAACTTCACTTCAACGGTGGATGTTTTAATGCTTTCCACCGACAAAGCGGATCTTGGTAACGTCGATTCTGGGTACACGCTTGGGTTCGATGTTGATGTTGACGGTAAATTGTTATGCTGTTGACTACTACACGATGCTGTTGCAAGAACACTGTCTTTGGATGACACAGTTGCTTCGGTGTGTTCCGTTGACACTTGTGATTTTATTCCATTTTCTGTACTGGTTCCGGGACTTGATAAATAGGTTGAAGTGTTTGTGCCAGTTGCTTGATGCTCAGCACAGTGTTCCATTGATGTCGAATGGGTTCCATTACATTGCACATTGGTTTGCATGGCCTCGGAACAATTCGCAACATTATTTGAACTATTATTTACAATTTTTTCCGATTGATTTTTATTGTGAGCTTTACTATTGTTGTTGTTGTTGTTACTATTATTTTTATTGTAATTCAATTGCTTGGACATTTGTTGTGATTGAACGGCAGATCCATTATCGCCTTGTTTCGATGATATTTGTTGGCCACTATCATTCGATCTACGTACCGATATCGATGTTCCATTACATTGCAATCGTCGAAGAAGCTCTTCGCTAACGGCACGAATATCAGGATCGGCGTGTTCATTAACTGGTGTTGCATTTAAACCATTTTCATTAACCGCATTTGCATTGTTGGTCGTTTCTTTACATTTATGTTTTTCACGTTTTTTATTGTTGGCCCCCTTTTTGACATCGGTTGTGATCACATCATTGGTCATTGGTTGCGTACGGATTGCATCATTTTCATTTGATTTTTGCACCGTTTTTACGGATTTTTCTTTGTTTGGCATTTTAACATTCGATTTTTTCGGTATAGTACACTGGCTATTGCATGCATTAATTCCTAGTCCGTAGCACACCACAAACAATTCATTCAATTCAACTTTTATGAGTAATTAACGTGAATTTAGCTATTTTTCTATGAAAAAATTATCATTCGAATAGAAATGTCACAAAAAAAAAATTGGCTTTTATCGCCCAGACATTCGTCTTCACTTAGATACGTACGATTCACTTCACACATCAAGGAATATTCATGAAAATATTCTTATATCTCTATCATGCCAAATACATGTGTGTGTCAAATCATTTAAACCATCAATCATTACAATTGAATTGGAAAATAAATGAATGTCACAACAATTTTTCTTTTTCGCAATTTTATTTATTGATGTAAACTTTAGGACGATCGCAAATGAAGTAAAAAAAATCGCGTTTCGATACGTTTCGACACTAGGTGACTTTTCTCCTGTCGTAATATAAAAAAAAATCTTTTTCTTTTCTTAGGTGCCAAGACGAGAATGACTATGGTTATATTATGTATTGTAATGATGTTTATTCGTAGAGCAGCTGTGACATTTGCTGGGGAGGCGCAGTCGTTTCGCTAATATTCTCGTTTCAATGATACGACCAAATGCGAAAGCAAATATCACAGGAAAATTAACCACATTTCAATGAATTTATTCAGAAACAAAAAATTCACCGTAAAATCATTGATTGATTTGTATAAATCGAAGTTTTTGTCATTTATTGGGAAATCAATTGGACGCTGGCAATACTTTTTGTGTGTATTTTGTCAAATTTGTATTTGTGACTGTCAAAATATTACACAAACCTAACCATGATATGGAGTGCATGCGAATGACAGCTCTCTTATGTAAAACAAATGAATAACATTTTTTTTGTATGTGTACTTTTTGGAGCACAACTATTTATTTGAATTATTATTTCTGTGCATATTCTCTAGAAACAATCAGTATATGCTTTAATTGCTAAAACGTTTGACATAAATTCTATTTGAATGTTTATCCATTCATTTTCTTAAGTAGATCTTCATCCTGCATCGACATCGCTGTTAATTTTTTCCCAATGCGTTCGTGAATATCCAAGTACTTGGCAACGCAACGATCTAAACAGACGGCTTCACCTTTTCCTAAATCTGCTTCGCCGTATTTGGGTGGGATGCACTTTTTATGACATGCTTGAGTCATGCGATTGTATAAATCCGACATCATTTCGATTTCCATTTCCTGCATCATTTGCAGTTTGGCTTGATCGGCTGCGCTCATTTGTGCCATACTGGAATTTTATTTTATTTTTGTATAAATTTAATTTTCTTCTTTCGTTGGTTTGAACACGTATTTCTCCGGTCGAGTGTATTCGCCTTTGTTCGCCTCTTGCATTCGCTGACGAATCTTATAATCTTCGTATCGACGGGCGTCAATTGATTTTTTTGAATAGTAAAATCCCGCAAAACTAAGCCCAACAAGAATGATCCTGCAATGAAAAACCACGCCAAAAAAAATGAAAGTGAATTGAAAGTAAAAATAACATGAAAACATCACAAACATAACCTCAAACATTGTTTAGCGAAAAATTCATGCAGAAAAACGTATTGATAGCAATTTTTAATATTTCCATGCAACATTTTGACAAAATCAAAAGCATTTTTTTCCAAATAAATGCACTTACAAACACAATGCTTACCACCCAGTTGCAATTTTTCCAAAGTGAGCTCCACCAGCCATACCGTGATTAAATTCTGTCACAGAAAACCTCTGTCAACTGAAATCGATTTGATGTGTTTTTTTCTCATTCATTCCAATTGGCATAGAGTGCTTGGCATTTTGACAGATCTGCTGGACAATCTGCATTGACAACATTTTTAATTAAAAAGTTATAAGACAACCTGTTTTGTTCGTTTCATCATTTCGAATTTATTTTCTATTTTTTGTGTTATTTTTTTTTTCTCTCAATTAAAAATGAGTTAGTTTCTTCTCTCGATTAAAATAAACTTAATTGAGATTAAGCTTTTTGAGTGAAAACTCCTTTGTGTTTGAGAGTCACACAATATGTATCTAAATTCAAGTAAATGTTATTATATAAATAAAATCAGTTTTGGTGTACAATTTAATTGAATTTAATTATTGGCCATGACCATGATGGACTGTGATATCTTGAAATTGGTGATGACTTAGTTCTTTTGCTTCGCCAGCGCTTCCAAAAGAACCCCCATCGAAGTCCGCTTGGTTTTCAATGGTTTCGTATTGATGATGCTGTTGTGAACCATCGTATTGTGAACCGTCCGCACTGTATTCATGCAATGTATAATCCTTATGATCTGTCTCATTTTCCAATTCTAATCCATACGAATGTGATGGCTTCGTTTCTGGATGCAGCACCTATTTCACATTGAGTATTATGAGTATTTATTTGGAATAGGTAAGCTAGCATATCATTTCTTCGACATTTATATCGTTATAGACAATTTCTTTTTATTGTAATCAAACAATACTTTTCATTGTACAAATTATTGTAATCAAACGATACAAAAGAAATGGATTTTTTTACCTTATGTTTGTGTTTAACACCGCCGACTTCGATTGGATTCTTCAAATAATGTTGATCTTCATGTTTTACGTAGACCGGCACTGCATGAAAATGATGAATTTTAAAACTTTGATGTGATATGGCATGTTCATGATCGATTTTGTGGTGATGATCTGTTTCCGATTCCAATGGTTCCACATCGTGAATTACATGAGCAAGCGATAGAGCAAACAATGAGCACAAAATCTACACGTTAAAATCGAATAAGAAAAAAAAAAAAGGAAAAATAAAATAAAAAAATGATTGATTTAAATAAAATTCCTTCTCGCACTAATGACTTTAACACTTACAAAAATTTTCCACATTTTGCTTCTTTAATAAATCACAAGAATTAAAACGAATTTGAGTTTTTTTTTACTGTTATTTGATTTTGCTTGCACTTTTACGTTACGCTTTTCTTTGCTTTCGGTTCAGAACTGGAAAGTTTTCTGTGTAAAATGCACCGCACAACAAACGAAACACACAACCGCTTCGAAAAATTTCCAAAAGTTGAATGCACGAAACGGTCTAGCGTTATGGCTCTATATATACCATACAAAATTTAGTTGACCCCTCTATTCGACGTCGCATTGGCATGATGTGCATTCGGCGCGAAACATAAAATTCATCGTGTTTTCTTCACATGATTTAATCTGCAGAGATTACGTTTGCGCCACGCTTTATAAAATCATATGTAACGATTGATACAGCCGTGATTAAGTCTGTTTATGGGTCTAATGTGCGACTTAAACTTCGGAAACGAACCGATCGGAGAGGCAATCGAAAAGAACTTGATTTTCAAAAATTTTGCTAAAGAGAAGAGAAAAAAACGGCCAATTACTCAAATTGGATGAAAACAAGTAAACAACGGCAATGGAAGGCCAATACACGAGAGAGAGAGAGAGAGAGAGAGAGAGAGAGAAAGAGAGAGAGAGAAAGAGAGAGAGAAAATAAACAGACTGCTTACATTGATAGTGGCAAACATGCTTCGTTCACTGTGTGCAGCAATTAGACGAAGTCATAAAATGTTATTGATAATGATAACTTTCATGTATCAAGAGCCATCGATTGGTTGGCTGGTTTAGTTGATAAAAGAGAAAACAACAAAAAGGAAGATGTGCGTTTTTATCACATCACACATTCAGTTAAAGAAACGGATACATATAGTTCCTCGGCAATGATTTTGACGAGAAAACGAGTTTGACGCCAATGTTTTTTTTCCACTTGATTATGATGTCTACCGTTTTGAAGTATTTTCCTTCATTCAGAATAACTTAATTTTACAAGACAGTGAAATTAACAGACGTACACACGGCGACAGAAAAAAACACAAATTTTTGAACATCGAATCAATTACCGTGGCATTTAAACGCGTTCTATTTCGGCGCATAATTGTGCTGTGTTTTTTTTATTTCCCTTTTGTTTTCAATGAGTATTGTGCATTGGGTTAGTGTTACAATTTTTATTTCCAGCAGAACAATTTTGCTGCGAAATTTTCGCGTGTGTAATGAGCCAAATGGTAAATCTTATTGTAACACAATATCGGTTTCTTTCATAGGTTTTTCCCAGACATTAGGCTCGAGCTATGCATATAGCGGCTGCTATTTTATAGGTGCTATTCATAGGCGCTATTTAATTCGTGTGCTGTGTGTAACACCGAGTAGGAATATCATAGCCTTCTATTCTTTTGTACATTTGAATGTGAGTACGAGAGAGATGTAGAAAATAACGCACAATATGCATAAATGCATTAAAACGAGATAAATAGCGCCTATGAATAGCGGCTATGAAATAGCAGCCGCTATATCCATAGCTCAAACCTAATGTCTGGTTTTTCCGATTAAATGCGCTCACACAAATTACTTTATGCTCACATAATACCGAGTTTTATGAAGCTTGAAACAATGCAAAATCTATAATAATCATTCACAAAATCATTACCATACTCTGTGCAAAATTGGAGAAGGCTTTTTATTAGTATTGTTACAACGATTTATTATGGCTGCATTTCACATGCCAACCAAATGTAGAAGAGAAAAAACAAGCAGCGGCACAAACTCGAATGCAAAAACAGCAACGGCAATGTCAGTCACAAGAAATGTACAATTTTCGTTTGATTTGGTGAGATAGCAGATAGCAAAAGCAAATCGATGTAGTATTATAGTTTTAAGTGGCTAGAGGTAAATGCGTTCAATGCAAAACAATTGATCGCTTCGAATCGAGGAAATAGAGACGTAATGCATGGCGTTGCGTGTACGTGTTCATTTCTACATGCACGTAAAAGATCCGTTTTCACACTTCTTGCTTATTTGCTGGCTGCAACAACAATTTGCAGTTGCTCTGCGCTGTGATGAGAAGAACTGAATTTTTCTTATAAATGTGTCATGAAACAAGAGGTATGTGAGTGTGTGCATGCGATAGTTACCATATCTTTTGCATTTCCTGAAATCGTTATTTCTTGTTATCTTCTTCTCGTTGTGACTGCCTTTTATTCAGCTTTCTTTCCACTGAATGCGATGTGTGTGTGTGCACGTTTTCAATTTTCAACTGAATACAGATTTTCATTCAAATGGCTGTTGAACGATGAGAATTTAATGCACACACCGTATGTAAACAAATAATAGTCACAATAGAGTGTACATATTGATTTCCATTCACGGAAAGTTCATTTAAAATTGTGCACACAAAGCAAAAAAAAGAGACTATAGTGATCATCAATGAAAGTCACTGAACAAAATGTTCAACTCTTAAAATGATTATGGCATATACGGAAAAAACAAATCGGCTGGAATCCACAGACAAATGCCAAAAAAAAACAAAGCACCAAACATTTATCAAGCACAAAAACAAAACAAAAAGAAATACAAGACATTTTGACATTGTTAAACTGACATGAATTGAAAATTTCGGTTCATTAATTTGGCTTACATAAATTGCGAACGCATTTTATCGATTTTGCCGTTCTCTTTAAGATGCATTCGTTCTCTCTTTTACCAAAACCCCGTTTCATTTTCTTCATCACAAATGACTTATATTTCGCCAATGTAAAATTGGAAGTACATATATATAAAATCCAAATATTTGGTTTGCATAGAGAGTGAATGGTGGCTTTTAAAATGATGTAATTGTAAAAAAACGAAACGATTTGTTTTATTGTTTCAAACGGTAAAATTCATTTTTATTTTTTCTAATCAGTGTCTGCGCAACTCTTACGTTAGCGAATATTGGATTTATGATTTGGAGATTGGGCCACAATTTTCATTTTGATGTAATAATTGTTAAAGGTGAAAAAGGAAAAAATAAAAAATAAAATTCGAACTAGCATCGTACGTAATTCAATTGGCAGCCTATTTCTGTACTTTCAATAATCTGATTATAATTTAATGTCATCGAAAAGTCTAGCGAAAAGTTATATTTGAATAACAGCAAAAAAAGTAAAAGTCATCAGAAAATATCAACTATAACCAGTAAGGTAAGATTGTTGCTTAATGCATCACTTGCAAACGATTTTCAGTGCACAACTCAATGCGATTGAATCGGTGTCCATGCAATGCGTACGCAATTCATGTTACAATGAATACGATGTGCTGGTATGTTTCTTTTTTCATCATCATCATCATCATTTTGTGGTTTATACAGTGCATCGCACCGCATACGAGTTCAAGTTCAATAAAAACACTTAATTTACGGTTACATTTTATCTATAACAGTTTGTATGTGCACGACCGCAGCAACGATGTAATCTGCTTTGTAATTTAGTCAACGGTTGTGCACACTTCACATAGCAAGGAAAATCGAAAGTAATATTGCACGACGTAATAATGAATAATACTGATCAACATCAGGCTTTTTGCACTCACAATTGCGCGACATATGTGTGTAATATAAATTAGTTTAAGGTAGATATGGTTGAAAAAATTGGATCGTTTTACGGACAAATGACACCGTAGCAATTCGTAATTAATACCGACACTCGTCAGTCTGTTGCAACTGACTTCGTGGTACAATTTTTACTTCGTCACTACAAGAATTTCACTGTTCAGAGATTTTTGTAATTAATTATCTTTATCACTATCTGCATTGAATGAACACAAATGAATTGGATTTCAAGCTCGTTGTCTGTTATATCTGCTGTTTTTCAAGTGACATTTTATGCTGCCGGCATTGATTCAAAATTTCATGTGAGTTTTGGTAATCAATCATAAGCAAATTACTGTTCGATCAAGTTTTTTTTATTGAGTAATTGATTCACTTAGAGCATATTTCGCTTTAAATTGAATTAAGAGAAAGTTTTAGATACAAAGACTTTACGAATAAATTCAAATCTAATTATCTTAAACGGAGCCCGATCATGGTATAGGATTTCCTATATAAAACTTGTAACTA
>NW_022200123.1:417513-458838 GCF_009176525.2 Contarinia nasturtii | reverse complement strand
GAATACGCATTAGAGGTGTTGTTAGCTACGGGCATGATCAGGCTTCGATCTTAAACAAAAAAAACTGGCCATTTTTTGTGTTGCTTTATTGCCGTTTTACGAGTTTAAATTGTGGCTTCGTGAAAATATACATAGATAAATGAGAAACGCCCGAAACTAGGCTTTTTTTCTAGATTCACGAGGTGGAGGTACGAAGTATCTACAGACCGCAAAAATTTAAATCGAATAGAAACGTATGTACAGAAGGTATTTCACGTAAATAGATTTAATGATTTCAAATCGTCACTTATGATAAAATGTCCCATAGCTTATATCGATACTGATTTGTTGAATAAGAACCACATATTCGTAATCCTTTTTCTTATGGATTTTTGTCGTTAACAGATTTTTTCCGTCTGAAAGTGAAATTTGTTACAATATCTAATTGTCCAATATACCGAATTTTCATATTGAAATAAAACGCAAATGAAATTTATTGCCTTCTATTTTATTGATGGAAAACAGTGGCAAATAGTTGAAGTCGTAGATATTCAAAAATATCACATACAACGAACAATACACGTGTAAAATTTCACGCGCCGATTAAACGTGTTATGTAAAGATGACTTGTTGAACATTTTATTTTCAGCTATTCTGAAATATTCCGTTCGTATTAAAAAATGTGAATAATTTATACAAATTCACTATAAGTATGGAGTCAGAATTGAGAAAAGTCAGTTTAATTAGAGTTTTCATCTCAAGAAACACTAAGCAATCAGACAAAATGATATTTTTCCGTTACATCTTTGTACTTGCTCTCATCATTTTGGTGGTTACTTTGTAAGTTTTTTTTTTTTCATTGAAAGCAAACTTTTTTAAAAAAATTATTTCAATATTTCGACCAAATTATATTTTACAGGTCAGCTGATGCCAACGAAAATAACAAGTATGTTCATTAAAAAACTTTCTTTGGACTAACATTAGAATAAGAAATGTTTTTTATTTGTTTCCAAATAATACTGAAACATGAGTAAATTTTTTATAATTTGTACAAAAATTCGCGTGGAAAAAGCTCATCTTGCAGTATTATTTCGAATAAAATAAAAGACACTTTTTAAGAAAGTAAGGAAACCATTCAATAGAAATAGATATAAATATATAGTTTCGCAAGTAGCCTCTATTTACCGCATCTCTTCGCTATGCATGCTAAACATAACAATGCCGTCATTGTTTGAAATGTTTTAAAATGTTTAAATTCATGGATGCGATATTTTTTGTTAATTACATTCACTCTTGTTCATCGACGATTAACAATAATAAATGTTACACTGGGTGTTCAGTGTGATTTTTTATTCATATTGTGTGCGATACGCGTGAATTCATCAGTCTTGAGCATATGAATCGTTGCGGCGAAACAGTAGCTCTTATTTTTCTCCAAATAATGCTGCAACATGAAGTTTTTTTCACACGGTTTATTTGTTGTAATACAACAAATAAATTATTCATAAAAAACTTTATGTTGCAGTATTATTTGGAGAAAAATAAGAGCTACTCTTTCGCCGCAACGATTCATATGTGCAATCAAAGTACATATTTCATGAATCGAATGTAAATGACCAAACATCTTTTAATCACTTTGCTAGAGGTAAGAATGGATCGAAAAAAGGAGCGAAAAAAGGATCGGAATCAGGATCAGGATCGGCAAATCCTCCTCCAACATCAGATGAACTTCGTGCGACACTTCGTATTTTGAACGAACGAAGACGACGTGGAGAAATAACAGCAGAAGATGTAGCCGCTTATTTGAGTGGAGAACGATCTGGAGAAAATTAATATTATTATTAATTTCAAGACCAAAAAACTCACCAGGAATGACAATACTATGAAAATATATTGATTGAAAAAACAAAATTTATTCCATTGATTCGTCTTTAATTCTTACATCATTCTAAAACTCTCTGTAATATTGATGCAAATTAAATCCATTTTCCTAGCGAAAATGTTGGACTCTGCATCCAAAGTTCGATGATGAAAAAATCACAATGAAAACATTGGTCGTACAAGTTGAGTAATTGATTCACTTGGCATATTAAATTAGATTGAATTATTGGATTATTGGATTTGGAACGGGGAGTATACTAGGTCTACTTTTTCTCAGTAATATCTGTAGTTCCTCGTTGCTCAGATTTCTTAACCTATTGCAAGACGCCCGTTGTGTTATGATGCCACTCGACTGCCTGGTTTTTTCCCTTTATTGAGCAGGGCCTCTTGTGGCCCTCGCTTGTTCGGCAGGGCCAGACCCTTGCTTTATTTAGGTAGATTGAATTAACAGAAACTTTTGGACACAAATACTTTTTGAATAAACTCAAACCAAAAACTGGCCATCTTTTTTTGTTGTTTAATTGAAACTTTCAATTGTGCCTTTTTGAAAATGATATGTATATAAAAAAAGATGTATAGATAAAGTAAAATATAGAAAAAATTGAGTAAAAAATTCAAATTAACTTTTCATTTGCTTTAAATCTTATTTTTGATAAAATAGTTTGACAAATTGCAAAATAATGTATTTCTACACTAAAAGGAATCCAATCTTTAATAAATACACGCCGAACAGTCAAACAGTGGTTCGAGTAAGTAAAATACGTGAATTGTGAGTAATTTTTGAGAGTAAATTGGACTTAAACGCCCACATGGAATTTGTTTGCAGCAAAGCAAATGCTGCTTTACAATTTGCCAAACGACAGTCGTCAACGGCTTCTATTCATTATTCCGCGGGAATTATTTCCGCTTATTCTGGCGAATTTATTTCGTGAGAAATATTTACGTTCCGATAGGCGTCAACGATCGACAAATTTTGGACTGCAAATATTTAAACCGAATTTAACATCGAATTTCGTCTCTCATATTGACGCAGTTGTTGCTAAAGGCAAAAAAAATATCTATAATTTTCTGATGAACATGTTGAAGACATTTGCAATATTTTTTTTTTATTTAATCAACATCTTTAAGCATACAAAGTATAAGTAAGTATCGAATATATCACATACAACAATACTGTGTAATCCGCGTAGCCTTTATTTGCTTATAAATGCGTAACATTATAAATGCGTAATATTTTTTTATAAACACGTTTTGTGCAAAATGTTTTTTCAGTGAAGAATTTGTACAAATTCGCTATATATATAGAGTCAGAATTGAAAAAAGTCAGTTTAATTTGAGTTTTAATCTCAAGAAACATTAAGCAATCAGACAAAATGATATTATTTCGTTACATCTTTGTAGTTGCTCTCATCGTTTTGGTGGTTGAAACTTTGTAAGTTTTCATTCATAGGAAGCAAACTTTATTCAAAACCATTACTTGTTTAATTCGACCAAATTATATTTTACAGGCCAGCTGATGCCGGCAGTAGAAAGTATGTTCATTAAAAAAACTTCTTTTAGACTAAAATACATATGAATAAGACATATTTGTTATTTGGTTCAAAATAATACTGCAACATTAGTAATGTTTTGTAATTTATACAAAATTCCACATTTTCACGTGAAGTTGGTTTTATGTTGGAGCATTATTTTGAATATAAAATGAAAGCCTATTTTTAAAAGAAAGCAATGAAACTTTGTTTGTGTTTCGGAGTCCGTTAATTCAAACCATATGCTTTTCACCAATATCGTAACTTCAGAATAAAAGCCGAATAGCAAATTGATTGCGATAAATTTATTGTTAATTGTACTGACTTTAGTTCAGCAAAGTGTGTTAGATTAAAAATAATAATTCGTACAGCGGTGTTCAACTGTTCATTCACATTGTGCGTGTAATAAACGTAAATTAATTTGCTATTCTGTAATCTTCAGTATTTCTGTAATCAAAGTACATATTTGTTGACTCGAATTCAATGATCAAAAATATTTTAATCACATTGGTAGAGATAAGAATGCACCGAAAAAAGAATCGGGATCAGGAGCAGGATCAGGATCAGGATCAGGAGGGTTACCAGATTTATCAGAAAAAGTAATTTCTAGAATTAATGCAGCAGTACAACGTGGAGAAATTTCTGAAGAAGATGCAAAAGCTTATCTAAATGGAGAAAGATCTTCGGATAATTTTTCCAAAAGATACAATATTTTTAATTTCAAGACCACATAATTCATGGGGAAGGGCGATAACATACATAATTGACGACAGTAGCAATTTCCAGGAGGTGGTAAAATAATTATAATCAGAGGAGCAAAAAATCTAAACCAAAATTAAAACTCTCAATTAATATACGTAAATTTGTTTTAGTATTTCTCACCAAAACCAATAAAATAATCATAAAAACCAGAAAACATTCAATAAAGTACATAGAAAAAATATTTTCCTTTCTCTCGGTGCGTACTATCCGTATTGTTCTCGTCCGAATTTAAAAAAAATAGTTTTTTTCTATCCATAGATTCGTTTTTAATTTTATTTTATTTACTTCTAAAACCTATGTAATTCATTAATTCTTACATCACTCTAAAATTCTGTACAATATTGACGAAAATTAAATTATCATATCATTTTAAATACGTTTTTTTTTATCGAATATGATCTAATTAGTTTGTCGTCCTAGCAAAAATGATGGGTTCTGCATCAATAGATCAAAAGCACAATGAAAACTTTTGAATGTATTTTTTTTTAAATCGAATTTCAAGTAGAGAATTCACGTCAATAAATTCGAATAGAATCATAGCGAATGTTATATTATAAACATGAGTGTCCGCAAGTAATGAGCCATGAAAATTCAGCACTAAATAGAAATGTATAAAAAATGGCAAGTTTTCGTTCATTGTGCTTTTTCACTTTTGTTTTACAGACATGGAATTTTCGTTGCATCAGTTTACAATCTGCACTGACATTGAAGTATCGATTCAATTTCAATCGATTGTATTCAATCAAAATGAAAATCCTGAACATTATAAACGATATGTGTTCGTTACAGAAACACATATAAACTCTACTACAATCTTTGGTATTAAATTACATTCGTGATAAATTAATGTGAATTAAATTTTAGCTGGTGGTGGCATTAAATCTCTATCGGGCTCTTTGCTTTGTGTAATTCGTTTTGGGGCCCTTTGCTTTGGTTTTGGAATGAGTTTTGTAACAGCTCGTTTGCTATTTGGTGATGGGACTTTTTTCGAACGTTGCGCTGTGCCACTTGTGAACATATCCGAACCGATTGTTCCACGTTGACGTGATGGATATCCATCTGTGTCCCAATCAGACACACCAAATCGATATTGATCGAAAAATGTATCTTCTGGATTATTGTTGAATTTTGGATTGTAACTGTCGAACGCATAAGTTGAACTGCTACCGCTGCCACTGCTGTCTCTGGTGAGAGTGTTTAAATCAATGTTATATGGATTCCAAATTGCGCCTGTGGACGGACCAAAATCATCGGTGAATGAAAATTTATTCTTTTCCGCGCCACCATCAAATATGTCACTAAAAAAGATGAATAAAAAGAAAATAAAAAGGCGAAATGTGAGTAATTTAAATATTTTTTTTCTTAATTTTCAGGTCAAAAACTAATCATCTACTTTAATGTTTCCATATTGAATTTATATGGATTTGTTACAGGTATGCCGTTCACTACTTGCATTGATGGTACGAAATTCGATTTCTCGTCGTGATCGTGATGATGCGAATGTGAGCTGTGATGATGACCGTGACCATGATGACGATGACGTTTTGATTCATGTGAATGACCACCGAACGAAATTGATGCTCCAACCGGATGGTCCTTATGCGATGAATAGTGACTGTTGCCGCTCGGATGATCGATGATTGAAGTTGCCGTTGAAAATGGGCTATATTCATCGTAGATCAGTCCTCGATTCGGTAAATATGGAAGTGAATTAATGTCTTGATAGGTTTGTGAATTCATGTGAATCTTTGGTTTCTTCTTTTTGCGGTATGTGACAACTGGTTCAGAGGCGTGTGCTGACGGTGGATGTGACCATGACTGTCCCACATCAAGTGCTGATAAATCAAGTGGTTTTGGTCGTTTTTTGCTTGGAATTGTTAAATCAACACCTTCCGGCGAGTAATCAAATGTGAATGGTTTTATTGTGGAATAAGATGGTTTTGATGAGCTTCCTTTTGTTGGTTTGAAAAATTCCGAATGAATTCCAGCATTGTAGAGTTTTGTCGATTCAATTGGGCTTGCTGTTGTCGATGATGGAAATCGATAGTAAGTCTTAATTTCAGCCTGTGCGCTTGACGATCCACTCAATGGTGATGATGGTGATGATGTCAATCTTCCAGCTAAATCGAATTCTCTGAGATATTTTTTAACAGCTCTTTCAATGTACTTTATCATATCCTCTTTGCTTGGATAACCGGCCAATTTACGCATAACATCATCCATATTATTTCGATTATCGTGATTTATATGCTTTATCGAATCATACGGATCATAATTGTGATGTGCAATAGACGATAAGTAATTGTAATTGTGATTGTAATCGGAATTTGACGAATCTAAATCTTTGAATTGTGTGGATAGTGCTGGATGTTTGTACGTTGTAGTTGTTGTTTGATGCACATATTCTTGCGGGTGGTCAAGTGAATATTCCGAAAAATCACTGGCCGATTTGGTCATGTCAGACACATCTTCTTTGTGCGACATTGGTTCGGTCACGTGGCTCGGTGTAGATACGACTGGAACCAATTTTGTTTTTTCAGCTTCATATATGTCATATTTTACGAAAGACGAAGACGGTGTGGTGTGATCATATTTAGTTTTCATTTCGAGTGCTTTGTTCACATATTCTTCGGCAGTTTTTGCATTGGCCAAAGTGTGTGATGCATATAAATCAACATCGGCTGGCTTTACACTTGTGCGTGGCACCACATTTATTACCAGATTTGCATGATCAACGCGACCTAACACAAAACCATTGAAATTAATTAACAAAGCAAATATATGAAAAATGTTCACTTGTGAAATGCACACGGCAGGAGTGTAATTTACCTGTTTGTGGATCTCCCGTGTATGTCGCCGATATAACGCGATTTTGTGATTTCCATGTGTTTGCTTGTGCTACTTGATCCAAAAAGGGCAGAGGTGCATTTTCATCATCTTCCAACGATGATGGATAATTTTGATGAACATTTTTTGATTTTGTTAATATGGGTAACAGCTGCGTAAATTAAAGAAAAAAAATAATAATCAAAAATTTCATTCACAAAACACAAAATCAATTGTATATTCAAGTTGTAAATTCCATTATTTTTTTTTGTATCATTCAACACTTGAAACACCAAATAATCAAATATTTTTTGTTCACTTTGAAGAGTAAATCACTTGATTCATTCCATAAAAATCCAATTTTTCCAACATCTCATTTAAAAGTGAATTGTAAAATTGTTCATTTTTAACCACTTTGCATTTTGTGAAAAGGAAGCCTAATCCTTGTGTGGCCGATCCTCTTTCGAATGCAAATCCAGTTCACTTCGTCAGCACTTTCTATAAAATTCGTGTACATACTTACAATTAAAAATAATAAAAACTTATAACGTATCATATTATTGCTTCCACGATTTCTAAACACCAAATGAATCCAACGCAGTAATTTCTCTTCGCTTTTATAGGAACAATTTTTGGCAGCTTGAAAATTACTTAGCAACTCATCTGCTTTTGCTCTGATTTACACGTTCACTATTCGTTATCGTTTTTTTTTTGCTTCTTCTTTCCGATTAGTTTCGAATGCACGCACGCACACACACACAGCGTCGTCTTCACTTATTTATGGATTATTCATTCCAATTTCAATGCCGTGTAATGCGATCGTGCAATACCTCGCACTGGATGGTGTATAACGGTAGTGCACTGAATAGATCTGAATTTTCCATCTTTGGTGCGGGTGTGTGTATATGTATTTGTATAGTTTTCTTTATTCTTCGTGGCGCATTCGAAAAGTGCGATTGTTTTTTCTTCTCGCAGTTGTGCTGGCTAAGTTCGGGGCATTTCGAGCGTAATGGATTTTATTGGTGAATTTAGTGTATATGGTGTTTTTTTTTCTCTTCATCACAAAACGCGTTCGCCTTCGAGGTACCCATTTCAATAGCATCGAACCGTACCGAGATCGATGAACAATAAACAAGTATGCAAGCAATGTGAACAGCAATACGCATCAAATTAAATGAATTAAATGCATTGTTTCACGAACGAAGAGAGAAACAGTAGCAACAACAACAACAACAACAACAAAAAATGAACACACTCGAATAGAAATCAAAAACAAATCTCTCGCAAAGCAAATACATCATGAGTTTGGATAAACAATGGCCATAGAGCATGGCATGAATTTGTTGATGGTTCTTGTTGTTATTGCTTGTCTGTTTTTTTTTTTCTCTCGTTTGTTTCATCTTCTTCTTATTTCGCGCCAAATATGTCTTTCATTTGAGGTATAGCACATTGGTTTGTGCATCAATTTTCTTATTCATATCTGCTTCGATTAAACTGTAACTAGAAAATAATGATAATTTTCTTGTTTGATTGCACGCGCGTAACGGCTAATTCGACGGTTTGTTTGAGGGTGTTTGTGTGCGATTTTACACATACGCATTGCATTATGGCTTCGTTTTCGCGAAGCCGTGTTTTATTATTGAATTTAGATTACATTTCGAATGACTTCGTCGAAATTCACGGACAGAAACGCATTTTTCTTTCTTTTTCATTGTGATTCGAATTTCCCTTCGTGCACGTAAATTGAAGATTTCCCTTTTCGGTTAAATGTGTGAATTGGCAGCAATTAAAATCTCAGTAGATTACGTCGTTTGGTTTACGCATGAAATAGAGAAGAAGAAGCAGAAAGAAACGTACACACAATTTGATGAAGAGAAAAAAGTGCTTTTTTTCGATGATTTATTCATGAAATTCTTTGGAAAATCGCTGTTGCAGCAATAAAAACGATTTAAAAAAAATGAAAACGTAGACAATCGACGATTCTGTTTCCTACCTCTCCTACCTTTCAAGGGTAATCATGTGCATATGAGAATGAAATTAATCTACAACTGCGGAAATGAATATGGATTTTATGGCGAGCGTCATTTTTCTTTTCTTATTTCGATTTCAATTTATACGATACCTCTTCCCATTTTGTGCGATACACTTCGCATTCTTCAACAAAAGGCAACAAAGTTTCACAATTTAGAGCTAAAATGGCAATAGCGTTCGGAACTCTTTTTTTACGCTTTTCAAATCGAAAGCGTTTCATTTTTCATCCAAATTAAAACTGACTAAAATGGCCTGCGGTTCGATTAAATGATTCTTTTTTTTATTTGTTTGTAGAAAAAATTACAACATTTTTGTTTTTGTTTTGTTTTTCAACCAAAATACAGCCAGCTTACATTTAAAGTGAACTTAAACTCGACATTTAACGTTAATTCTTAAGTTAAGCGGTGATCTGAACGTGTGGATACTATGTTCATTCATCGTTGACCCTATGTAAATTATCTTGGCAATCGTACAATTTATATATATTTTTTCCTATAATACACAAACGCAATAATTATGGAAAGCAAGCCACGGAACAGTAGAAAAAAATTGAATAAATAAATTACAAGTTTTCGAATGGGATTTTCATTTGAAAAAAAAGAAGAAGAAAAAGAAAAAAAACCTTTCTACAAATTAACTAATTGTGTTATTTTCAAATTACTCGATTTGATTTGAATTGGTTTCGCAGTATGTACTTGTTGTACGGTAAAATAATCTTGTAATTCATTAAATTGTCTTATAGATGAGATTTCTTTTTCAAATGATAAAAATAAAGTCGAAACGACTCAGTTCCTTCAAAAACTGACCGCACTCCGAATTCATTGGTGTGCATATATTTTTTTTTCCTCTGTATTAAGAAAACATGGCAAAAATCATTTACACTTGGACTTGTTCAGGATTGCTTTGCTTGGCAGCGGTCATTCGTGATTTCATTCGATTTGCTAATCGTTTGAATTTTTTCATTTGATCTTCACGATTTTGAGACGATTGTCGTTTTCTGTTTGAGCTTCGCTTATACAAATTATTATCCTCGGTTGATTCCGTTGAATAGTCGTAGCCATTGTTATAATGGTCCGTTTGTGCCACTTGTGCATGATAATTATGTGGTAAAATTGCTGGACGTTGTGTAATGGCAACGGTATTTGCGTACGGTGTTGATGCCACAATTGGCTGAGCATTTTCATCGTAACCTGTGCGATAAACACAAACCACAATTAATTCAATAAACAATTCGAATACTGTATAAAATATATACTGACCAGAGTAACTGTCACCTTGATCTCCTTGTGGATAATAACTTTCTTCTTCATATTTGTGATATACTAATGGTGCTCGGTATGTTTGGGGTAAATATTGTTGTGAAATCGGTTGCGAATAATGATCATCGGAATGGTATGGTGATTGAGTCGACGATTTGAAAAACACCTGCGTATGCTTATCGTCTGGGAAATTCTCGGTGGTTAAGAGTCCATCATGTTGCGATACTGACTCTTGATGTGGCTGACCATAAATAACTTCTTCGTTGGAGTGCGTATCATGCACGCTGTGTTGCTGTTGATGCTCTTCATGCACATTATGATATTCATATGCAGTTGGATGTACAACACCTAATATTTATACAATGAATATATTAATTACTAATTTTGGTTACACTTAAATGGGTTTTCGTGCATTTTATATATGCGAATTAAAACAATAGAAATCAGCAGTGAAAACATATAAACCTAAAAAAACGTGTCAACCGAAATTGTGGCCGTGGAATAGTTTTATGATTTTTCATGCAAAATAATTTCTCGCTTTTTATTAACCCAAATATCGATTTAATATCGATCATTCGGCTGTTTCCATAGAAGTCGCTATAGTGCACACTGAATGAAAATTAACATGATTTTACCTGAATGTTGATCGGACGTTTCATCTGAATGAGCAGATTGAGTGTAGTAATTGGCCGGAGCTGGTGTAGCTACAACATGATCGGCTCCGATATCAATTGGCTGCGCAATGTGTGCATTTGCGTAAGGATTTGAGAGTGGTTGGGAATAGAACGGTTGAATTGGTTGCACTGGTTGAATAAACATTTGTAGACTGTGCGCTGGCACGTATGCTGCTTGTTGACCGTACGGTAATACTGGCAATGCTCCATATCCATGTACATGTTGTTCCTGATCATGAATTTGTTGCGAATCGTCAACGCCGTGAGATTCCTGCTCTTGAATGAATTGAGCAGTGCGAGCTTCTAAATATTGTTGCAACAACGCCTGCAAATGTGAAGCATATTTGGATGGGCCATTATAACGCAATACAATCACCGGCACCGGTTCATCAGTGTGGCCACTATAATCCTGTGAATGTCCATCGCCATTTCCATTGAAAATGGTTTTGTATCCATGTCCGTTTTGTTTAATTTCATATGAATGCGATGGCTGTATTTCCACCGAAGCGTGGCCATTTGTTGTTTGTTTGCGGAAATAATCGGGATCACTTTCGACCAATGCCATCGGATAATTTCTCAAGTAGTGCAGTTGATGTTGTTGCTCTTGGTAATGATGCGATGGTGCTATATCGTGTTGTGAGTATGGATAAATTTCATATTTTGGCTTTGAAAATGTGTACATCATTTGTTGATCGTTTGGTTTTTGATAACCATATCTGAGGATTGAGAGAGAATTGACATTAACTTATGAAAAGATTGTCAAAAATACCAAAAACTCACCCTAAGCTACCGTCAATAGTTCGTTTAATATTTTTACCGGTTGTTGTTCGATTCTCTTTTTGTAGCTTAATTTTAACATTGTCACCAAATCGATTGAATTGTTTGTCTAATTGTTTGATGAACTCAAAATCATCGGATGGTAGAGTTTTAAAGTTTTCAAGTAAACTTTTCGGTCCTTTGGTCGGTTTCAGATGTGTCGTTGCTTTTTTAATTTGATAATTTAAACGTTGCGTTTTGCAGTCAATTACATTCGTCCACACGCAAACACCGACGATAACCTGAGAAAAGAAATCATAAATATGAAAATTGGGATTGCTAAGTTCAACTTATCCATATGGTTCGGAAGTGAAAAGAGAATGACTGATACATGAAAATGTGAAAATAAATAACAAAATGCCGTGATTGCGAGATTAGATTGGTGAAAGAAAAAAAAACTTCAAGATTGTACGTGAAACAAAATGAAACGCGTTGTACATCGCTCTCACCGAATTTATTAGCACGCCTAAGTAAACAAGTAAAATAATTAATGGAAAACAAAAGTTTCACCGCTTGAAAACATCAGCAGCGCACTCATACAGTGCCGACAGTTAGATTCATAATGTGATACAAAAATGAATCTATTAACTGTTAGTTTCACACGATGACAACAATGATCATTTCAACGCCATCAATCTGCGAAGCGCGATCGTACACATGTTGTGCTACGTGATGTCACAACCTGATGTATCGTTGTCACATTTAATGCGCTTACATTTTCCGAATTTTGTGTGATTTCATAATTCGCAGTGATTTTTACTTTACATTTCGCACACAGCATCAAATATCCCGCATTCACTTGTCAACAAAAATCGGCAAATTAATAAATTTGTACGGTATGATTTCAAAGATGCTTTTGTTTCTCTTTTTTCGGCTGACGTTCAAAATATATAAAATAGTTTTCGCTTAAATAATGTCACATTGAAGCATAAGACTAAAACAAATAATAACGAAATTAAGTAAAGCCATTGAATGCGAACGTTCAACATCGTATGCAAATTGGCATACAGAGGCTGCTCAATCACCGGTAATGCGGCAAAGTGAAAGAAGGAATCGGCATCATTTAAAGCTCACTATCATTTAATAGATGCATCGAATCTGCGTCGTTTGCTGCTGTATGCAGACAATTTATTATGTATTTAGTACGCTCGGGTATTTCACTTTAGTGCGCTTGTAATGAGCGTTGAGCATTACCAATGGTGAATATCAATGTGCAATGTGTGCGATTGCATAAATTGCGTATCATCGTGAGCGAGAGCTCCAATAGATACATGGCCCGAAATCGTTGAAAATGCCATTTTCTCAATGTTGTTGCTTTTCATATGTACAGATTAAATGGGAAATATGATAGCGAACGCAATTCGATGAGTGTACAGTGCACCTCGATACGTGCATACGTTGCACTTTCTCGAATCATCATCATAAGTGTGATCAAAATTGTGGTCTTTGCCAAATGGGTAACTGGTATCTTGTTTTTTTTCTTCTTTTCTCGCACATTCAACATTAATCACGCGTACATATATGCCATCACGACTCTTTCGTTCCGACGATTGTTTGTGTGCCAATATACCGGAAATAAGTCATAGCGCACTGCGATCATAAAATTAAAATAATTAAATAATGCTCGTTAGCTGCTATAATCAATATGACTTTTTGATTTGAAGTTGCATCGATTTTGTAATCGAATATTGCAGCGGTGAAGCACATCCAGCCAGTGTGTATGCATTTAGCGCGGAAGAATTATATCTTGACACATTAATTTGCAATGTTCAATGAAGTGAACAGAATTCGCACAATCATCATAATACCATGACCAAAACTAAAAGCTAGCGTGTTCATGGCTTTGATTGCGTTCATTTAATAGAAATTCTAAGCCAAATTAACATTGTACTTCAAACACATTTTCGATAGAAAAGGTGCGTTCAAGTGTAAAACAAAACCAACACACAAGTGCTTCGGGCTATTGTGTGAAATAGAATATTCAAGACATTTTCATGACATTATGAAATACGGGCAATGGAAAAATCCAACAGATATGAAGCGAACACGTTATGGTGATTCAAAAAATGGTTTTGATGATTCAACACTTGGAAAAATACCGAAGAAAAACCAAATCGAAAAAATAAAACAATTTGCGTGAACAATGCAATGCATATACAATGGACCGTCATGTTTGCGTTTGATCACTGAGAATTCGTGCGACAAATGATGGTCTTTTCGGTCATTTTTCATGGGCTCAATTACTAAGCAAATTGTTTTTTTAAGGTTCAATTGAAGAAAACGTAAACAAAAAAATCTAAAAAAATCAAGCACGACCGATCTTAATGCCGAAACGTGAGCATTTGAACTCTTACCACATACATTCAATATTTCCGTTCAGACACTGTCTGCATTGACGACTGTCATTAATCTATTGTGATGTAAAGAAAAACGTTCATCTCCCGCCGGATGATGTAAGAGTCGCATTTCTTTTTTTTCAATTCGGTTTTTTACGAAAACAATGATACACGTTGCATTGGACGTTATACAATAGCACGTTTCATCTCGTGATATATTTTGTAAAATAATAAAGGAGAAGATAAACGATTTGTTGCGCGCAAGTCAATTATTTAATCGATTTACCTTGTTAACAGTGTATTTCTGAGCAGTGAGCGATGAAAAGAAAAATGTGACGACAAACATCGCCGGTTATACAGTTTCGAAATATTTTTTTTCCTTTGCTCATTTGTCCATATTAACTTGCTGAATACAAAAAAAGCGGTAGGCGATCTACCAATCGTTTTCACTATCTTTGTAAATGTTATTGCAAATCATTTAGCTTTTGTTCATGTTTATCTCGTGAACATTATTTGTTTTGGTGAAGTATTTCCATGGTAGCTATATTGAATAAACTCGTGCGCGTACTTCCGCTACAATAATTCTTTGCATTGAACTGACATCGCATGCTCTGTACACTAAATGTAGTCACTTGATAAGTTGAATTTGTTTAAAGAGAAAGAAGGAAAATTCACTCTAGCGTATGAGATATGCCCAGTTTCAATTGTTTAGTAAATTTTTTTTTTTTTTTTTTTTTGCTCTTTTTTCTCTCTGACATTTTTCATGTTTCATCTAATTAATTTAGTTAGAAGAAAAACATGTTAACAAGAAAGACTTTCATTTTATTGCTTGACTTTTTGCCGTGAACTTTTTTGAAGTGCACACCGATCGAATTCGAATCCAGCGCCGTTAATGTGTTTGTTTTTTTATTTATTCTCGACGAAATGCAATAAAATTATCTCATTCATTGAAATCAAATACCAGAAACAGTACCAAAGACAAGTGACGTTGCTATTGAAATGAGCATACACGTCATAATGATTCTGTGTGAAGTTGCTTGATGAGTACCGATATCAACTTAATTGTAGTTTGTGCAACAATGTATATTATAAGAAGAAAAAACTGCTTTGGAAACCAAATGTGAAACGTGAAGACAAACAGCAAATCTTCGATGGATAAAGATCGTTGGATTTATAGTGTGTTAAAGTGGAGCTAATCAGCATTTGGTGATGCAAATTGCAAATGCAGCAGAAAAAGAAAGACCAGCCGTGGAAATTCGTTCGATAAACACAAACAGTTGCCACTTGGTACTTTTATTGGGTTCGAGATAAAAGTGGATAGAAGAGAAGAAGAAAAAAATCTCACTAAAAGTGGCAAAACAAGTATGAATGTAGTGCAAATGGTGAACCGATTTTTATTTCCTGACCGCGAAAGCCATATACGGTCTGAGAAGCGAATGTGTTACGCAATAAACAAATCTCTCATAAAAAATTGCGCTAGACACTAATCTCTGATGTGGATAATGTAACTAAAAGTTGCAGTAGAAGAAAAAGAAAGAAAGACTACTTTTCATTTGAAATACGACAAGGAAGCATTTCTTCTTTTTTCATTTGATGCAGTCGCAATTTATGTCGAAGTTTTCCTTTGCCATTTTAGCAAACTGTTACGGACAATCGAATATTTTTAGAAGAATAATCCGTTTTAATCTGAAAATGATCAATGTTTGCCAAAAGTGTCGGCAAACCGGTCTTGTGATGCTCTTAAATGACATAATGCCGTTCATATCTTGATAAACTTCAATTTAAATTATAAGCTCCGCAAATAATCGATGTTGTTTTATGAAAGTGACAATTATGTAAATAAATGCTGTGAGAGATGAATCCATAGCATCGGAAATGGTTCAGCAAACCTCTGTGGGCGATTGCCATACATTTAATGATCAATTGTGCACTTGCGTCTTTGCCTTTTACTTTTTTCATTCGAGTAATTAAGTTATCGTAACAAAGAAGATGAATGTTCAAATGCCTTTTTTATGGCTGTCATTATATGCAGATGAAGATTTTATTATCAAACTTATGGAAACTTTTTGTTTTTCAACATATAACAAGAAAACGCACAGAAATAAAATAAATCAGGCAATTTTCACAGATGAGAAATTTTTTCCATTATTTTTCTTTTTCACTCGCTAAATTTGTTTTTATTGAAAATAAATTAGTTTACCATTGGAGTAGAGAAAAAAATTCCATTTGACAGATGATGGTGAGTGTGGAGGTGAACTATAGGAAAAGATTAATGATCAAACGATTGCAATCTTAAAAAGCAAACAAATGAAATTTTAAATGCTTTAAGTTGACAATTTGTTACACTTTTTGATCAAATATCCAACTGAGACTACAAAAAAATAAGATAAATGATCGTTTTTTTCTCCGTAGTGTCGGTACACACTACGTTTTTTGATGTCGATGTGAAATCATCGAAATTACTTAATGGTTCATCTGCCAAATGTGTAACTGGACTGCGTAAGCTCAATTGTTTTACAGTAATACACATGAGTTCACATGTAAAATGCTCAGGTTGAAAATTAGTTATTCGTGCACATCAAAAACAAATATTCCAAATGCTCAATTTTGGATGTCACAACACCGTAAACGCAAACGTTTTGGAATTTCAAGAAATTCAACGGTTGATTTACTACGGCATTTCTGGATGAAAGATGATGACTTAGACACGATTTGACAAAAAAATATATTTCACAGCGTCAAGACTTTGGTAGACGGTCTTACATCATCGATTCTACTTTTTTCCTGCATACAATTTTTTACATATGGGACCAACGACAGCGCCAATTTCAGTGATCTATTGCACCATCAGTTGGTGTTGATCTTCATGTTTTTCATGAATTCTTAAATAATGGTGAATTAAGACATAGCTCAGTTTGAGATCGAGAGACGAAACGAAAATTCTTTCTTCACAATGTCAATTCATTTAGACATTGAAGGTAAAATAATGAGGTCAATATGCACATGAATTATCAGGACCAATCCATATCAGCTATTGATGTTTATGTGAAATGGAAAATTAAAATATAGATTAAAATAAACTCACCGCAATATAAAGATTTTTCATCTTTCTAAAAATTGATTTTATTTACTAAGTTGGCACTTTTTCAGACGATGCTTACAATGATATCTATTCAAAATGTGTTTATAAAAAAAGAAAACTTTAAATTCGAATACTCCACCAGAAATTCACTTGCACACAACAAACCATAAAAATGCGTATTATTCCTTCTGCCTACACTAAAATCTGATAAAAACGTTTCCACAATTGCGTATATATTTTCGCTGTCTCGATCGGATGATTTTAATCAATTCAACACTAGAAGCAAATCGCTTTTCGAATTTTCACCAACTTTCCGTTTTTTTTCTTCGTTCGTACAACAGTTTTACTTTTTACATTCGCTTTTTCGTATCGACACAGTGCCTAAGCTAACGACAACGATGTCACGGAACCAGTTGCTGTAGTAAGACTACTAATATAGGGGGTCATGAATTTAGCTTTTATATTAACTGGGAAGTTGTTTGAAAAGAAAAAAATGTTTTTCGCACAGTCGGTGCACGGTCCGTCGCGCGACTGCTGCATGGCGAAAAAAGAGAGAGAGAAAGAAGAAAAGTTACCAAAATGTTACGGGCGCATTGGGAAAACTGCACACGAATTTGACCGGAGCTGGTGGATATGAAGACATGCTATGACGATCACATGACTATGAAAGTGGCGTGTGTTTGTGCGCACGTTAGTGCAACTATAACGATTGGCATCTGTTCAACACGATTATCGTTCGATACAAATGCACATCGAGTATGGACTGTTTTATTGCTATGAATTCAATCATTTTTTTATTAACATATCAACATGATGTATGCATTTTCATTAATAAATCGAAAAGAAAGTGTGTCAATTTGATAAGTCAGCTTTGATTGCGTTGAAAAATATGAAAGATGTTCGTTCAACAGATGCACGATACCGGTAGAAGAAACGGTATTCCAAGTAAATGATGTGATTTTTCCGATTCAATGCACGTTCTTGCTGCTTTCCGCACCAATCTCTAATTACACTAATTTCAAACAAATCTTTCTTGAATACTTGATGACATCCCCATTATAATTAAAATGTAATTCAACTTAATTAGTTTCATTTTAATATGCAGTTTACGTCGATTGCATTTTAACTACATCCACCGCATCGATCGGCTTCGACATGATGTTGCGTAATCGATGCTTCTTCGTAATTTTAACAGCTGCAAGACAAAAGCATGCTTTCTTTCTATCCGATATACATCCAATAAATAATGGCATAACATGGGCTCAATTGAAATAACAAGAGCTAATTGTTTAATTATTTTATGAAGCATAATAGTTTGAGGTAGTCAATCATTGGATTTAAACTCTTTATGCATTTATTCACTTGAACATTTCATGTGAGAATGATTAAAATTCGACATGATCGAAGAACGATTTAAAATAATTGTCGTGCAATCGGCATCAGTTTGTTGATCTGCAAACGGACAGAACAAGGTTTTTGTACCCGCACAATATCGAATCATATCTAGGTTATTTTCAACGATTGCATAATTTCAATATATTCTTTAGATTTGAGTCGGGAGATTTGTCGTTTCTGATCATTTTTTACTTGAAGGCTTAAGTTCATTGCTGATTTATGGACATGGTTTTGATTGACAAATTTTTTGAATGACATGATGGTTCCTTGCTTAAAACTTTCAAGATTTCTTTACTATCGAATTTTTTTTTTATGGCTTCAATTGTTGCAGAGGATAATGAAATCGAACAATTCAAAAAATGTTTCACTCTTCAACAAAAGAAGTCAACAAATGTTTGACCAACAAAGTTGAACAAAATCGTTACAATTTTGTGTTCTGTGAAAGCAACAAAATGTGGACTAGATTTGAATAATACGAAACATCCTCAGGGATAGTTCATTTGGGGCTTCTTTTCGTTAAAAAATGGCAGTGTATTACAACTTATTTAACCGCCCAATGGCCACATCATTGTAAAATTTACATTCATTTCAGCTACCATTTTACAACACGGTACTGTTGTTGTTTTCATTTAAAATTTTCTGCTTCGTTTAAAAAACCATCATAACAATTGAACCGTTTGTTCGAGAGCAGTTGAAAATTACCGCAAATTATCTATCCATTTAACCGAAATTTAAGACTGGTACACACAATCAGTTATGTCATTCATTAAATTTAATTGATATTCATCATAAAAAAAAGAGTCCAATAAAAAAACAACGAAAATATGAATGGCATCACAATAAATCTTCAGAAAATGATGCAGTTACAGCCGCTCAGTTTGATGAAACTACCTCAAAGCCACTGAATTTAACAAAAGAATAAATTTACTTGCGGTCGATTTTTTTATGATAAACACACGAAAACAGTTGAACAATTTTATGAGTTAGATTTTGCATTCGCATGTGTGGTCATTATGTGATCGCAATACACATAACAATAAATTATTGAATAATTCTTTTGTTCCAGCGTTGACCATGCCACCAAAAGTTGATATTGAGCAAATGTTTATATTGTTTTTAAAATATCGCATTTAAACTGGATCTAAAGAAAAGGTAAAGTACATGTGTGTGTGTGTGTGGCAAATATATTCACATGTTGATATATTTAGATTAACGATGTATGTTTTCCTTTTTTTCTTAATTCACGCATCATTTCATGTGTGGCTGAGGTCATGATATTCGCGATGCTTTTCCTTGCATGCAATTTTAATTTTCATTTTCAATTTGGAATTTGGATGCCGTGCGATTATCGAACAAAATGACTCAATTTAAAAGTAAAAAGTCTACATTTTCTGGTGCAGTTTCTTGAGATAATTTCACACGAAACGATTCATATGAGCAAATTGAAAGCGATGTGGAACAAAACATAAAATTATTATTTACAAAAAAAAAGAGTCGGAATTTAATTCAAACGTAAGAAAAACTTGTAGACTCACGATGGAAAAAAATATGTACCGTTTTTACTTGCTAGACAATGGCCTTGAGCAGTTTAGTTGCACGTTTGTTTCGTTTTTATTTCGATATCGTGCAATGAGGCGTCTTTGAATTTGGACACGATAGTACGAAACAACATCAGCTAAAGTACTTGACTGGAAATTTATCCAAAAGTGATACAGTTTCATTTTCTTGCTTGATGATCGCAATTAAAATGATGAAGAAATAACAAAACAAATAACACGTAATTGTTCTTCGACTGATGCCTACGATGGAAAATTAAATACCATCATCACTGTGTCTCTTTCACACATCGTTTCTTATCCATGTGAGAAACAAAAATAATACACACGTTGAAAACAAAGTGTCATTCTGAAGTGGGTTTTGAACTTGAAATCAAGCGCATGACATAATTTCAGATAATAAATCATCTCATCATGCATGAGAATTAGTAAATTGTGTAATATTGAATTCAAGTATCGAATTTTACACTTCAACCAACTTACTGTCGTCGCAGCTCACGATTCAAGTGAACATTAGCATGACGTATACATTACCAGGAGAAATACTAATCGTATCATTTTCATCGCTCATTAACGATTGAAATTGAAACAAACCTTTGAGTACCCTTTCTACCTTTCAAGAAATTTAACATCATCATTGAGCATTTTTCAAAGGTTTTGAAAAATTCAAACTGATTTTCTGAAGAAGAAAAAAAAACAAATGTTTAACATTGGGACAATTAGAGATCTAGGTACACTGAATATCTATAATAAGGTAAATTCGGTCAAGAAGAACAGCTCCATGAACGGTTCGCATAACGACGTCTTGTTATGATAATAATAAAACAAAATCAATCTGTACGAAGATTGGCACCACTTTTTGAAGTGCGTTAAAAGCAAAAAGTATTTTTTTTCCCTTCCCCCTACAACATGGTGAATATTACATGATTTTTTTAAGTGTATCCATAAAAATGTGCCATAAAAGCATTCACTATCGCACTGTACGATTCGTTCATAATTTAAAGGAAAACAATATTTGATTCAATTTATGCTCTTAAATTTGCGATAAGTATTCCATACATTTCACTCTTTTTTCTTGTGCAAAACGCATTCATTTCATGGATGCATAGAGTGAATGCCGATGACAATAATTTTATGGCCATTGTATAAGCGTTTCAATTGAACTGGAATTCTCATTCATTCCGCGTGTCTCACTTTCTGATCAATTGTATTCACATTTCCATCATTTTATTCGATTTTTTTTTTAAATTAGCATTTATGACAACCGCATTTCAATTTCTGCGAACTTTGCACATCAAGGAAATGATGATGTGTTGTTACTGGAATGAGTTGATATTGCCACTATTTATGTGCTTGAAAATCAATTTTTTTTTTCGTTTCTTTTTTCTTCTCTCCATCAAAAGATCAAAATTCAAATATGGACCATTGTGCTATTCGAATCATACCACGGTAACGGTTCGTTTTTTTTTCATCGTCCCATTACCCCAGTACATTAGCATCGCATTGAAGTGAAAATGAATCTTTCCAGTTCAATTCGCTCAACTAAATCTCTTAATCCATTTCACTTTTTACAGATGCTCGGCGATCATTAACAGAAGCTCATTTGAATATGTACTTTGCGCTAAATTGGTACATTAATTAAAATATGGCATGTGTACGAGTTCTTTCGGAGATGCAGTTCAGTTTTTTGTGTTCACAAAAAAAAACATGTAAAAACACCATAAAATACACATCGAACGTCTGCACAATGTAGAGCACACCGCGGTGTGTATCGTGGCAAGCGCAAACGCGAACGCGTGAAAGTGATTTTATGTGCGATATTGCGAATTCGACAGTGAATAAGATATAGTGCAGTGTATGGATTTGATTTTAGAGCGCATGCATTCAATTTGAACACCTGTACTTTGCTTTTCCATTTCGTTGAATCATCTCGTTTGTAATTTTCCACTAAATTCGCGACGCTTTTCACTATCAACACCATCGACACTTTGTCAATTGAAGTCTAGTGTTTATGTCATCACGAAAATTACTTCACTTTTGACCGTCGCAGATGACGGTTTTGGTGCGGAAGTTTGAATATGAAATGCGAAACTCAATTATATTTTTATTTTTCTGTAAAAAAAAAATACAGTTTCAAAACAGTTCCTGAACGTAGAAAACCAGATTTGTTCAATTCTTTTCCGGATTGCATTTTTCTCTTAATGGTCCAGTGTCTCAATGAATATTATGACTTATACATACCTTGTGTGCAGTTTTGTCGATTCAAATGATGTTTGCATGTCTGCATTTTTGTTCGCTATTCATTTTTTGCACTGGCGAAGACGGAAAAATTTCGTAAACAAATATTTTTGCTATCATTCCATGTTATTGCGAATAGTTTAGCGCTTAATTCAAAACATGTTTTTGTTTTATCATTTGTTTGGTAGTGGATTTTTTTATTCATTTTTCATTATCGATTTTGATAAATCAACAAATATGCTTGAAGTATGTTTCGCCTAAGACTAGTGGCACTATACATGATGCTATATGAATGGAATGATATTAAAATTATTATACGCTAAAAACTAAACGGGCGTCATTGAGTCATTTTTTTATCATTGAACTGGCTAGGTATTTTCACAATTCTGAAAAAAGGTTGAAACCAAAATTGTCCATCCACAGAGTTCACTGTCACCGAATATTCTAATAACAATAATCTATCAACAATGAATAAAAAAAAAACTATGGATTATTTGATTCTCTGTAAACAACAGCAACATAATGAACATTCTTTAAAAACAAACAATCAAGCCAAAGGTTTACGGTTTATTACATGCAAACTCAATTTCATTTCTAGTTTCTCTTATTCAGCTTTAGTGGACGTTCCGTAACTAGTTTGGGTGATCGTTTTGAGTAGCCTTGGGCCGTTGAATATGCAATGGTATTGTAACCCGGTTGATGTGAACCGTGTTGAAAGAAATGCGTTGGATGGGCCAATGTTGGCGATGCAAAGTTACCGGAAACAGCGTGTAAAATTTGACGATTTATCAAAGCAGCATTCCGTTGCCGTTGCGCCGCATAGATCACTGAACTGGGTACATATGAATCGAGCAAACTGGTTGGCTGATGTTTTTGAAATGAATGGAAAATATCAAGTGGCGATTGTAAATGTTGTGGCGATGGCTGATAATATTTATGGGAATTTTGGATTTGCGGTGATGTGACAAATTCAGCAACGGGTTGTAATTGCAATGATTGTGGAGTCAATTGTAGCTGAGGTATGGTGGTATATTGGAGGGCAGCGGTTGGAATGGCAGTTGATTCAGGTGCTTGTAGCACCGCAGTGCCGTCAAGATGTGGATTCACAAAGGTTGCAGCCAGTGTTGGTTGAGGAGCCGTCAAATGCTGTGATGGTGATGCATGTTCAGCTGGTATATTGGTGGCATACGGTTGTGCATATTGAATCGATGGAAACGCATACGTTTGAGCCTGTGCTGGATTTCTAAATAACATTACATAATTCGGGATGGATCTGATGAAAGAAACAAACAAACAAAAAACAAAAATTGGTCAAACATTTTTGCGCTAATTTTGTTTCTTCTTAGATTCAAATATGATAAAAAAAATATAGCGTTAAAATGTTTGTAGTATAGTTTCAACACGTGAAAACAACAAATTACGAACAATTTGATGCTTCTTATGGACGCGCGTAAACAAACAAAGTTTTTCGGAAGATACGTATAGAGAAAATAATGAAACAATTTCAGACAAATAATGATCTGGGAAAGATGGAAAAAAGCGAAATGGCTGTGTGCGTGTGCCAAACTAATTTTATTATTAGGCGTGTTATTTACGCATCGTATTGTATCGAAATCATCACAAACAAAGGTATAATTTTCTGGCAACATTTTTGTTTTTTTCAAACAAAAACAAAATACGAAGGTGGCAAATGTAATTGGATGGATATTTAATCTTCATGATATAATTATATGTCGGCCGAAGAAATATTGCTATGCATTTGCACAGAGAGAGTGAGAGAGGAACGCTTTTTTTTGGTTTTTTTCCCATTGTGATTGTGCTCATTGAAAGCGAATCGTCTTCGCATGAACTTTCTATGCAGGTGGTCAATAAACCAGTAAAAATTATGCGATATAAAATGATTATAGCACGTAAGTGCACTGTACGTACAAATCAATAGTGCAATAAAACTTTCGCGCATTCGCAAAAGTCTACATTTCATAAATTTACGAACAAAATTCACCGAGAATAACATAATTTTACTACATCGATTTGTCTTTGCGTGTGAATCGTAACACAATTCTACCCACGCCGATAATCATCATTATATGTATATATCATTGGCACAAATTTGCATAATGGACGCAAAACACATAATAAAATTACATATTGTTACGAATGAAAATAAAAAATCAATAAATCTTGTTTTTGTTAAAGCATGCCAATGATTTGTGTATCAACATTTTCATTTTTAACACGTCCAAATTTGTAATAAAAAAAAGTCGTTTGTCTTCCGTCTTATTAATTCCATTTCTTTCTTTTACCAAAAAAAAATCGGTAACAGGTGTCTTTTCTTTTCACAGTGTCATCGATTACATCTAGTTAACACACTGACAAAACTAAGGTTATGATTTTGACAACACCGTGTTGTAAATGCTTACATTCCAACGAATGTTGTGAAGTAGCCAACAATTGTTGTCATTGTGAATACGTACAATGGCATATATTATATGTATTCACAACGACAACAATTGTTGGCTACTTCACAACATTTGTTGGAATGTAAGCATTTACAACACGGAGTTGTCAAAATCATAACCTTAGTTTTGTCAGTGCATCTAAAATTATGGCCAACATTAATATATTAATAATGTAATTTTTATGTCCATTGTTTGATTAAAATGAAGAAAAAAAGCAAAAAAAAAGTGGTCGACGGTCGGAAGTGTTTTTTGTTTGCTAAAGTCAAACTGGTTTTAATCATGCCGAATTCCCCATCGCACCGAAGAAAGTGAGAAAGATATTGGCGAATTTCTTTTCTGTTTGCTTTCATAGACATTTTCTTTCCGTAAAATTGTCTACATGAATGAAATGATTCAAAATACAAAAAACCGAGAAGAATGTTGCTTCTTTCAAGTCGAAATTAGCGAAAATAAATATGTCCAAAAGAGTTTAATTTCTTTTTTATGTAATATCAATCCATATTGTATTTGTGCTGTACCGTTCATTGATTCATTTTTTCTCTCTCTCTCTCTCTCTCTCTCTCTCTCTCTCTCTCTCTCTCTTCTTTCAAACAATTGAAAACGAAAGTACCATTCATGTTGAAAATTGCATTTTGAATATCATCAATTCGCATAATCAAACACTGAACTTACGGTGTTTGTGTCAAATATGGATAATATTGAAGTGCTCGTGATGCATAGTTTTCTTGGCGCGTCGGTGCATTCACCGCTTGCTGTGAGGTCTCCGAAATTTGATTTTGTTCAATGGCCGGATAGCTGATATCATCTTGTGCATTTTTCTGTTGAGTTTGTACCAGATTTTCGACAGAATGTTGTGGCTGACCGTATGTAATGACACCGCTTGGCGATAATTGTTGCGCGCCAGCTTGAACATAGACATACTTTGGCTGTTGCGAAATATATGGAGACGGTGATGCGGGTGGCTTGTACACAATTGGATTCACCAAAGATTCTCGGGCTGGTGACGAATAGGTATGAGTTGCTTCATGAACTGGGTGTACTGGGTTTGTATATGATGCCGAAGTGGGCGTTGCTTCGTATTGCTGTTGTTGCTGTTGCTGTTGCTGTGGCGTTACATACTGAATTGACGTTTGTTGATCAACTTTTCCATATTGTTCGGCATATTGTTCACGAGATGTTGTGTCACCGTCTGGTGCTGTTGGTGGCTGAGCATAAACAATATCCTCGCCTAGGTCATTGCTCGTACTTTCCGATGATGCCTAAAAAAATCAATTCAATCGATTTATATTTCAGTGGCAAAATTTCGAAAACAAAAAAAAAACGGAAATATTCACCTCGTAATGAGGTCCCACATGAATTGGAGCGACCAACCGTTGTGACTGTCCAATTTTAACAATTTCTTGATCTCTATTTACACGTCGTTCGCTCAATAAATTGTCTCGTTCAATGTCTTCGAGTTTCAGTTGTTTTTCGGCCACAGCAAATGTTAACATTGTTGTTAACAGCACATATTTCAATTGAATATTCATTATTATCTGAAACGAAATGAAACAAAGTGCAAGAAACATGCAATGAAAAAAAAATAAAACATCAGTTGAGAAGCTGACAACAAGAGGTCGTGATTTGTTTCAAACTAAAACTCCTGAAAGTATGCGAACGAATGTGCTTTTTCATTTCGACATTTCACTGAATTCGATTTCACGTCGCATGAATGGAATACAAGATTCCAATTTTAGAGATACAATGTTATGATCAACAGCTACTTGCGAAACCCATTCATGTTTATTGTGACCGCTAAGATTGACAACAGTGTACAAGCACGTTTTGGCAAACACAATGACTTTAAGTTTTACTTCAATTGAACGTGCTACATTTAATGACTTAATCAAGCGGATCTAAACTCAATCTTAAACATGCATTCAAGTGGTTTTTTGATGCCATTTAAAACGTTGTATTTTTTTGTAATAATTCGTTTCTTTGTATTTTTGATTATGATTAAATCAAGTATTTCATATTGTTATCGAATGAGTCTTGAGCTTCCGGACGGAGGGATTAGTGCATTTCTCTTTAACGCCTGCGGCGATATTATGAGCATTACTCATATAGCTCAATTTTATTGGCCTCGTTAATTGAAACCTGAAGTGTACGAGATTTTACGACTTTAGTATTCGTTGCGATCGAATATATTTTGCGAAATTTTATAACAGCGATTGAAGTGATCTACTTGCTTATTTTAATACTTTTCATTTTATTGGATTTTAATTATTATTGATTTATTACAATAACTTTTTCTAATGAGTCATGAGCTTATGATCCATCTTTGGTTAGAAGATTTTTTCCCTTCGAATACCTCCATCGAGTGTGACTGCTTTTTATTGTTGTGAATGACCGATCACCGCCTTCTATTTATGGCAGATTAAACGTGATCAAATCAATAAAAAAAATACAATTCTTTAACGGGCAAATCAAATCGCATGTGTGATTTAAAAAAAAAACGATATTGCAACAACGAGAAAAAGTAATAAACAAACCGGACAAAAACAAACCAAAGTTATTTATGGTTGGTATTCAGAGAAAGTGGTTTAAAAGAAAAAGATCAAACTATATATATCTTATTATTCTTCGTGCGTTGTTTGCTCTGGTTGCTCTGTTGTTAAGCTCTTTTTAAGCTACCTTTTACAAGTACACATTCGTATGCTAGCCGTCTGCATAAGTACAAATGATCGCGCGCATGCCCAGACGTCGTTGAAATTCCATTAAACGCATATTTTATGTGTATCGACGGTCATAACGAATTGAATTTTTCAAGTGCTGCCATTTGGTTTGCATCACATCCCAAAGAGTCGATACATTGAACAGTTACCGCACACACCGTTGGGCTGACGGCGAATGAATGCTGACTTCATTGAAGTGCAGTGCAGTGTGCAGATGAAAATCGTTTAAATAAAATTCACTAAAGTCGTTACTTATTGACGGTCGATACCATTAAACATTCTGATAATCGTGTTACATGAATGCGCAAAAATTCCCTTGAATCAAAATAAATGATTATGAATTTATGAACTTGTACGTTCAAACTGGAACGGCCGTTAAATGTATAGCAAATTACAAAAGAAAGTCCAGAAAATGAAATTCACGTGAATGGATTTCATTTCAATTTCGATTGTAAAATTGTGATAATAAAAAAGTTCCTTCCTAGCGAATTGCCCGGAAAAACCGGATTACTTGAATTCATAACGAAATTGGTTTTTTTTTTTAGATTAAACTCCTCAAATTTAAAATATAATCACCGTTTCAGATATGTTGCATACGAATTCGACAAGTGAAAATTGATATACTGCAAGAGTCGAATGGGCATGACGATATTGGATTATAACTTGTATTCGTGGGAACTATATATTTTAGATAGAAGAACTGTGACCCTACGAATATCCTCTGGAGCTGCGTAAAAAAAATGTACGACACATTACATAAATTCAATCAGAGCAATTAACACACGCATAACTGAAAAGAGCTCTCGTTTCACGCATACCGGCCATCGAACCAATGCAACGCATTACAAATGCAGCGCAACTAAACGAGATTAACCAGAAAATCAAACAGCGACAAACAATGCGTTAGAAAGCGGTATCATTATGCTTGGATAATTGTGTAAATATTGTGCGTGGCATTTTTGAATGTACATACCATTTATGCACGGTGACGAATGAGTAAAAATGTCAATGCATTTCGGATAGATAACATGTTCATTTATTCAAAAGCGAAGAAATAGAAAAAAAATGACTTTTTGATACAATTTGATGTAATGACACTTAGCAAGATTGATATAAACGTAGATTGTAAGCGATTGTGATATTGACTACGCTGGCGGGGTTTGAAGAGTAATGAGTGTTGCTCTTGAAAATTGTCACAATAAACATTAATTTATATGATGTTTTTTTAGTATGTGAATGTGTACTGTAATCTAATTCATACAAAATAATAACCGAAAAAGAGAAGATCACTTTCTATCCTTTCGATTCGACGTTCTCTTCTCTATTCAATCATACAGACAATTTTCTCATTTACAAAATAAAAATGATCGTTTCCGTTCATGCAATAAACATTTCCGTAATTTTTTGTTTGGCCCGCAGTCATTTGTTCAGACTTATATCTTTTGATCAATTTGATATATTATGTTGAAGTGGCCAGCAGCAGCAAATACATCCCATTTTTATTTAAAAAAAATACATATGTAAACATGATACAGAAACCTACAGATAATGACAATCTATTGGCATAACCGGTGACCAGTAGCCATTGGCTGTCATAAAACATTTGTGTAAAATGTAAAGACGCCGTGGCGTGCATATTTTGACACATACCGAGATATTGTTATGAACTTTTTTTCTCATATTTATGGCAAATTCTTGCGGTCAACACGTTGTTTGGTTTAGAGAAATAATCTCAGCATTTCACATAAATTAAATTGATGATTTCTCGACCAATGTCCCATTTGCCGTTTGAAAGTGGCACTCAAATGGAAGTGAAATGAAGGGAATCACTTGAAAAATGATTTTCGGCAAAAATGAACGAAAAAATTGAAGGCGTGAAATTCCCACTGGAGACTATGTCCAGTCCACATTTGACTTAAGGTCAGGTGTCATTTAATCGCTTAAATGTATGAAAACGATCGTTTTAACTAATTAAAAACGCATTTCAGTCTTGAAATTGGCTTTCTAAATGTTGTACAATCACATTACCTTTGTTTGATCAACAAAGATTTTGTGTTGTGGAATATTAAAATTTTATGCTGATTTAATCAGGTGCAAATGTATAATACCCGTGCACAAAAGAGTATTACAGAGCGGAAGAGATCCGCTCTACTTTCGCTTCGATTATTTCAATTCGCACAGACGGTGTCTTGACACTTTTTTTATATATTGTTTTCATTTTCTGTTGAATTATTTCTTTTCTCTTGACAAAAATGGCGCAGTATGATATCGCAGCTTGGAAAGCATGATATAACTTCGATAGATCGATTTTGTAACATCCATTCTAATTTAATTTGATTACGAATGATGGACAATGGAATTGATTTATGAGAAATAAATTTGCGAATTTTTTATGCACTCGAAATTGGTTCCGGTGAATAGACTTTCGACGATGCAATCGAAGATTGATTGTTTTATCGATACGTTTTTTTTTGCGTTAAGATATATTCATCACTTTTTCTTCTGTGAGTTATGGATATGGCGCGCTTAATATCATCGTTGTTTTTCTGATCGAAGAAAAGAAAGATTTTGTTTAAAAAAAAAATGTATTCAACACATGTGACTGTCATACACCATTGTTTCCCATAAACTCAATTATTTGCCTATGATTTATTTGCTGATTAATCAAGTGAAAAGAATGTACATTTTACTCACATTTATCCTAGTAAATTGTAATCCAATAGGTAAAATCGACGGTGTTCGAAAATGTATGCACTTTATTCTCTTTGTTCTGTCATGCAATGAAATCCATTCAATTTAAATTGCACGTATAAAATCCTTTGGCCGGTAGAAAACGCGCTATTTTTTAACTACTCGTTACCGTTATTTGTTGTTTGTATTTTCAACAGCACTTCAGTTGCTACCTGAATGCGGTAAAGAACTAATATGAACTGATTCAATCCAAAGGTGGGGCCATTCAATTTATACTCATTTTGGCCAGCCACCTTTGCTGCGCTGCTCTTTCCAATTCCACTGTGCGGTAAGAGAACGGTGCACGTCGTTCGCTTCAATAATTGTCACAAGATCAAACAAAACCAAACGGAATACAAAACAGGCAATCGAAGCGGTGCGAAAACAGATATCGACACTGTCACGGTGCAAACGAAAAGGAAAGTTTGAGTTTTTGAGACAGATCAAAATTTTGATGACGCTATATCGCGTGTAATTATAGTGCATAAACAATAATCGAACTGAAGGAAAAAACGACGAACAAATAACGGTGAATGTTGTAGAGTTTGTATTGTGGCGTGTATGTATGCATAAATTATGATGCGAGCGCGTGGACCAGTCTATCTACACATCGCTTGACATAAAATGATAAGCGATTAATTAAGGAAAAAGCATGCGTTCGATCGACATAAAATATTATGAGCCTTTCAGGCCATACAATTAAGTAACAAACACACCAGGAAAATGACAAAATTCAATTCGACTTTTATTTTACGCTACATCAACAAGCCAATTAAGCCTTGGTGTTGAATTCTTCACAAAGTTACAACATAATTTTGTACTTTAAAAGGTTGCACAAAGAACTCTTGCTGTCACATTAAATCACTGGTTAAGTTTACGGAATTTGGCCAATTTTGACCGTTTTCGTTTGAAATCGGTTTCATTGAACAAAAAGTCATTTTGTCCATTTGAGAGATGGGGCTTGTGGTACCGTATTTACATTATCGATTTGGACTCTTGCCATTCTTTGAAAGTACTTTTACTATTCCTTTACACTCAAAATCGAATCACGAACTCTGTCCTGAAAATTGTCATATTATGAAGCGTATTCGTTTCATTTTACGCAAGATCAGTTCATTTGCCGTTTTTTTCAAGTTTTTTTTACAATCAACTTTTCATAGCATGCAAAACAACATTCAATAATTGTTTGGTTATTCCTTGCGTACGGTGACGATAAGTGAGGAATTTGTTCGCAGAAATTACTCCAAATATACATCACTCAGTAAATGGCATCTGTGTAACTTCTGGTTTGAATAAGTCAAGCATTCATTTCACATTTTACTTGAATTGTTTACTTTTAATGTCCACAAAACATGCTATTGCATAACTATCGATTACCGCCCATTTTGGCATTATGAATTTAGCAATTATAACTAAAATGTATTGAACCAATATTAGTAAAAGTAATCAATGTTTGTGCTGTCTTTCGTTTTTCGCTGAGAAACGGAAATGCCACGCAATTCATCACATTAAAAATGTAAATTTCAAACTCATTCGTAATTCTTTGCCTCTGATTTTTTAGTTAACTATGGCAATTATTACACTTCGACATCGATTTGTATGCAATGTGGCCCACCAAGCTTCATCTAAAACGAACGACATCCGTGCGAACTCAAAAACAATCTCAACGCTGGTTTTCTTTCATACACATTTCACATTTTTAAGTATGTTTGTTTTTCGATCAATCACATAATCACTTTTTAACGCCTCTTCGCTTGATTGATCGTGAAATCGAACGCTTTTCGATTTGTCCATCTTTTTTTCTCAATTCGATTGGTCAGAAGAAATAAATATTCTTAGTCGTTGATTTCAAAATCAATTTGAAAGTACTTTTCATTTCATTCCACAAACGTATGGAGCAAAAAAAACGAAGTGAGCAGAGATAAAAAACGTGCGAATGGATAGTTTTTCGGAACTAATTGTCTCACCGATTGACATTTCGGCTTTCAAAAGATTAATTGATCCATTTCCGAGCGCTTTGCTTATTATGTCGTTTGAGCATCAATGCCACAGTTTTGGAAAACAAGCCTATTACCGCACCAGGCATTTGTTTTAAATTGTCGAAACGATTATTTTTGAATTAAACGAAAATACAACTTATTTTCGTTTGGTGCTTCGTTTGCTTCTGACTTATTTGCATGCGGTTAGTCAAACTCACAGATTTTCGACGAAGATGTGCCAGACAGTATAATGAGAGCATTTACCTACATGAAAATTATACGGCTTCGAAAGTATAGATTTTACTTTTCCACACACACACCGAGTGACGTATTGGAATCGATCAAAAAACTAAGACCCCTCAAAACATGTTTTGTTGATGTTTTCGGTGCCAGAGAACACAAATCAGCCGTTTTTTCGATATGTGCGTACGCAAAAGTGTGTACCAATGTACTTGGAAGTAATGCTTGATGTATCGTTGTATGAACGAGTTGAATTTAAAAAATATTTCTGACGGACAAACTGAATTTTAAACAAAACTGTAGGATTTGAATTTGAGCTGTATAGACTTTTGTTCGAAAATTATCTCTATTAGCAGCAAAAAAGCAGTATTACTGATAATGTACATTTATTTTCTTTGTATTTTTTTAATTTGAATAATCAATTGGCTGCAATGGTATTTTCGCCAATGTTTCTCATAAAATAGCCCCATGTTTTCGGAGAAGTTCCGTCACAGTGTTTCGAACTGGAAAGCAAATAATCGAATCCTTAAAAGAAATTCATAGCTCGAGTTAATAGTTTGCACCATTACCGTTTTTCGTGGCTATTGATAGCGGCGTCTCTTTATATATATCTTCTGCGTTGATATTAGCCCCATGATTGATAAGAAGTTCAGTCACAACTCTATTACCTGAAAACAAAGAATCAAACATTAACAGGAATTCATAGTTCCACTCGATAATTTGGACTATTACAATATGCTGATGCTGCATATAGTGGTGTTCGTTTATCTTTATGTCTGCGTTAATATTAGCCCCATGACTGATGAGAAGTTTAGCTATATCATTTTGACCAGAAAATCAAAGATTCAAAACATTAGAAAAGAATTCATAGTTCGAGCCGATAGTTTTCACTATTACCACTTTCTACAGCTACATAGGCGTATTTTCATTTTCATTTTCTGCATTAAAATTGGCCCCTTTTTGCAACAGCCTCTTAGCTAAACCTATTTCATCTCGAAATTTAATAAAGCTCAATCATCATATACATGATCATTGATCATACACTCTAAGAGCAAACGGACAGAAACGAAATCTATGACATTTTTAATGGACACAGAAGGGTTAAGATAGTTTAAAATTACCTTCTCTAACCGCATTGAATAGCTGTATGTCAAAATCATGCAACGCATGCACTTTCAGAGACAAACATATTAAAACAATTACACATTCCACTTTCATTGTTACAAATGAGGTATGTTTCGATTAATTATTTTACACAAAGTGTTTAATAAAATTGTAAAACAACAATATTTGAGATGAAAAACTATATATAATTAGTTCGTAAGAATAATTCAAAAATTTGTTGAAATAATCATTCCATGCATTCGCTATGGAATTAATGAGAGTACTGATTTTTCTAACTTTACTCTACACGTTATTTATTTCAAAATTTGATTATGATGAATTCATTCAATAATCATTCTGCTTATATAACAACAACAAATATTCGAGTGTCACCCATCTTAAGTCACTTCCATTAAAGCGTGATCAACCAAATTTATTTAAACTGATGAAAAGATTGAACATAATAATTCGAATAAATGCATACAGAACTCATGAATAGAACCATCATGCCGAAAACAGATTCAGTTATCTCGTGAATTCGAATTCACAGCAAAAGATATGTAATAAATGCATGTCGTAGATCACAGTGCGGAAAAGTTCATCTTAAGGATGTAAGACATTGTATTTCTTATTTTGTTATATTCTATGCCATACCAAATGATTATCAATGGAGTGAGAAATGTAAGTTGGAATTTTAAAGTGATTGTCTCTCCATTAATCGAGAATTGAACTTCATTTTCATTGAAACCAAATCTTGTGGTGCTTTTAAAATTATACAAGTGGTGTGTTAAAATCGAAACATGGTGCTGATTTATCATAATTTTTTCATTTCATTCAAGTTGGCCGAGTGCAAATTCAAAGTGAGCATATAATGTTTCATATATATGCCTGTGTAATTTACTGTGGAATGGCTTTTTATTAACCTTTTTCTCTCTCGCGCTAATCATTCATAAAATTACCGACATTTCAATAATTTGACACATAAACAGCGAAAACACTTTTTGTAAATCTCATATATGCATGATATTTGCTTTCAATTTCTAGAGCGTACATTGTGTATGCGTCAATCGTTCTTCCTATGCATTTTTAAAAAAAAGAGCGATGTATTCATTTTACGAGTTGATTGCATGCAAAAATACGGCTGTAAAAACGCATTACAATGGAATATTAAATAGCCTTTAATTCATATTTTACATTGTTGGTTCAACACAGTGGTTAAAGGGCAATATGTAACAAAACGTCATGATATAAATATTTTATATATATATTATATTGTTTTGACATGAAAATAGCGAAACGCATCTCAGTGGATTTGAAGCGACAGGAAATCATTTTATCAAAACGTGACGTTTTCTAATGAGAGACAATTAAATGATTGGCGTTGGGCTCGCGCCATATGTGCGGAAGGGCGATGCAATATTAATCAGATCGAACGATATTTCAATCGAATACAAAATGAAATTAATTACCTCTTTATAATGAGTGAATGTTTTCAGCACCTTCGATGATATTAAACGGTTCGGTAAGATACATATATACAATTTCTTTGAATCAAACACGCAGTTCGTGTCTTTCACCGCGCATTCATTCGAACATATAATTCATCTCGAGTAATTCGTGCAACTGTATTGTCGAGTTAAGAAAAAAAAGAAATATTAAATCATTGATGTATTCCATAGCAACATGATTCGGCTTCATTCGTATTAAAGTGGCAAAAATGCGCCGCCTTATCATTGTTTTTCAATCATTTCGGTTAATTAATACCTGCTGAACCATAGCTTGATGATTCGTGTATGCTTAACGGTGTACTCTCGTTTTTAATTCAGAACATCGAATGTATTTAATGAATTGATAAATCAGCAGTTTGCAAATTTACAAAATAAAGCACAAGGAATTTTTTATTTTGGTCGAAACATTCACTCATTTCTGCTTTAATTAGGTAATTCGAAATGAAACTAGTATTACGTCAAGATTTTCGATTCCCTTTCAATTTTTTTTACACTCAAAATAATCCTTTCTCGGGCATTTACTCACACACAATGTGCCGAACGCAATTCTAATTACTTTTATTAGACATTTTATAGCATGAACATTAAAGAATTAAATTAATTATTATTTGCGATATTATGATGATCGCGATAATAGCTGATAAACAGCTTTAAAATAATAAATGCAATACAAAATCATATTATTTGCAAATTGCAATTCGTTCACGTCGTCACAATCGCCACTCATCGCATATTCATCTTTCTCTCGATTCGAAATCATTCCATGCAGTGTATTCGTGCTGTGTATTTATTTCTCTATCTCGGTTTGTTTCAATGCACGGACTAAACATAAACAATTGCTGCATACGTATAAAAAAACACGATCGTGTACCGAAACGATCGCATAACTTGTATTCCGATAAGCTTAAGCCATGTAAGCCATGTAAACTGCTCCACAAGCTAAAGGGCGATAAAATGTCTACAAAACCAAACCAAAAGCAAAGTGAAACTGGTTTGAAAGTGTTTTAACAATGTGTTCATTCAACACTGTCCAGTGTCCACGTCGGACGTTGTTTCACATTGAGCAGGATGCTTCGCATCTCTATCAATACGCGATACTTCTGAATTATACTTTGGGTTCATAAAAAAAATTGATGTGCAGCAATTTTAGCTATTAAATTTAATGCATAACGATTGGCAGGATGTCGATCAACGGTTGATCATTACAATTTATGATTTTGTTTTCGCAATGATAAAATTGATCAAACCTCTCACCAAAAAATATAAACCTCACAAAAAGTGCCCATTATTTATTAGCTAAATCTATCCGTTTGCGATTTAAGAGTGCTTACACAGTTTTGGCGTATCTTGACTCCATATATTGACTGATAAATTTTTAATGAAGTTACTCTGAATGCCAATCAATGTAGTTTAACACGAGATTGACGTCATTTTATTTTTCGTTCATCGATATAGTGAAAAAAATCTTCTTTAAACTATCAAACAAGTAACGGCGAAAGCAATTTCTCTATTAGATTGAACACCGGTCCTAGACTTTATAATTATTGCATAAGCATAACAATTCGTCGTTATTTTGGAAACCAGCCATTTTATCCGACAAGTCAATGGACAAATTTTCAATAAATTGGTTGTACGGTTCGGTTGATGCGACCGAACTGATAACAATGATACGTTTTATGTTATAGAAGAAGTGAGATGCTTGCTCGCGATAACAGCATACACAAACAACATTATTTATAGACATAAAATTACAATTCATGGTAAACCATTATTTTTTCAGTTCGAAGAGATTTTCTAATAGTGATTGTATACACAATTGCGATGTGATATTCAATTGAACGACATATTCATTCATTTGTTTCCGCTGCGTAAAGTTGTATCAATCGAAACATCGTCACATGAAATGAAAAAAAAACTAACCACGGCCACTTATGTTTTAATAGAATTTCACTTTGTGAAAAATGTTTGCATTGAATTCCAAAAAGGAAGCACATTGGTTACGTTGTTTTTTTAAGAAGAAGAAGAAAATCAGTGGCGTTTGTTTTTTTTACAATCTATCGACCCGGATTGAATACACACCGAAGTATAAGCAAGATCGATCACTTAGTTGTTCACATTTTATCGTTGCGCACGTTTGTTCGTATGCAATGAACGGTGTTAGGTGCCTTTTACAGTCGCTGTGTCTCCATATGTTTATGTTATTTAAAGACATAATAACGGCACGCAGTCTGAAACACTTTCAATCACTTTGCATTGAGTATACTCAATTGGCTGGCCATTTTTCTGTTGGGGTTAATGATAATTACGCGATCAAGCTGAATTTATCCTAAAGCAATTGTGGGTTTGTGCGTGTCATGCCATTAGTGACAAAATCACAATAAAATCATAAAGCTTGTGAATGTGAGGCGTGCACAAGTGGTTTCGGTGATAATAACATACATGCATTTATATATTTTACACCAGTTTCAGCTGAATTGGTTTGTACTTTCTTCAAACTATTCACTTCTTTATTCAAATTATTGGACTCTTTCTGTGTCTCTTCGTTGCTCTTCATCTCTCTTTCGCTCTCAATAAAAATGTCAAGCTCTTAACCTTTATATGCTCCTGGTGTAGAAAACTACGCATATCATTTTTATTTTTTATTTTTTTTCGAAAAATTCTAAACCAATTTTTATGAAACTTCTTGACTTTAATTTTTGCTTTATTTTAAACATAAAAAAATGTTACCCGATGTCAAAAGTATTTTTCGCATCGGAATATTAAAAAAATTACATAGACTACCTTCAATGAGTAGATTTCTACTCATATGGGATTTCAACGTATTTGACGGAAAAAACGTCATTCAGTCAACGTTTGTTTGCAAGTTTAGTGAGTGTGTGCAATGTTGTGTATTGTTATGAAATTTTCTGAAGAATAATTTCAAAAATATAACATGGCTAGACCAAAATATCTTACACAAGAGGAGTTGGAAACACTATTGAATGAGACTGACGACGAAGATGCCGACATTAGCGATGACGAATGTGAATTACAAGAAGACAGTTTGATTGAAACAAGTGATTCTGATGTTGAAGAACCGGACGATATCGAAATTGATGGCTCAGCAGACGATATTGAAATTGATGAAAATGCTGATCCAACGTTTATTTCAAAAGATGGCATAGTTTGGAACTCTGAACCAGTGACAGATCGAAGTGGAAGATTGCGTAAAGAAAACGTTATCACACTTCGTCCGGGACTAACAAGATTTGCAAAAAACCGTGTTGATTCTATCAAAGATGCATTTCTCCTTTTCTTTCCATCACCAGTTGAAAACATTATTTTGAAGAATTCGAATGCGTATGCAAAGGCGACGTATGGCGAAAATGCCATTGAAATCGATTCAAACTTATTACATGCGTATATCGCTGTACTAATCTTGGCCGGTGTATACAGGTGTGTTGTTGGATTTTTCTTTCATTTTTTGAGATGATTTTTATGTTTGGGTTTTTATTTTACCTAGATCAAAAAATGAAAATTTGGTTGATTTATTTGACGGTGAATATGGCCGTCCAATTTTCAGAGCGATCATGTCAAAGAAAACATTCCAATACATGAGCCGAGTTATGCGTTTCGATGATGTCATGAACAGACGACAACAAAAATCCACCGACAAGTTTGCACCAATTCGTGATTTATTCGATAAGTGGTCGGAACTTTTACCTGATTTCTACAATCCATCTGAATGTGTCACTGTAGACGAGCAACTTCTTGGTTTTCGTGGCCGATGTAAGTTCCGGCAATACATGCCATCCAAACCAGAAATAAAATGTCTTACATCCGTAAGATGAACTTTTCCGCACTGTGATCCACGACATGAAAGAAAACTAAATCTGACATTAGTTTTAGATAAAAATAATTTTCGAAGCACTTTTCTTACAAAAACTACTAAAGATGGGAGTTTTTGTATCGGAGCCATGCCTATACGATATCGTAATCATGTGAAAATTTGCAGAGGTTATTTTTTTCACAAAAAGTTAACATTCTGAAAGTTTGAAGAAATTTCAATGCATATTAAGGGTACTTCCCATACAAAATTTCGTTTTAGAGCGAAAAATCCAAAATATTGTTCGGGAGGTGCCCCTAATATTCGTTGAAATGTCTTCAAACTCTCGGAATAGTATTTATGTGTGATAAAAATAACCTGTGCAAAGTTTCAGCTCATTACGATATCATACAGGCATGGCTTCCATACAAAAATCCAAATTTTTTGAATTTTTTGTATGAAAAGTGTTTCGAAAGTTGATTGTATCGCAAAACTAAGGTCATATTCGGTTTTCTCGTACCCAAAAACCCCCCAATACACATTTTTGAGTGTTTAAGAATACATTAAATATCACTTTTGGAAGAAAATTTGAATTTTTCCCATGGATGGACATGGGCATCACACCAGACATGACACTTTACCCTGTCAACCAAAGTCGCTCAAAATCTAATGGTTTCTATTCCTCGGCACCCCCAATCATCCTGTGAAGTCAGATTTTGAATTACTTTTCTTGTTTGAAAGTTATCGTGTTAACAAATTTTTGCGTACAGGGTACAGCGTACAGGGTACAGGGTACAGGGTACAGGGTACAGGGTACAGGGTACGCACATACATTCGGACATCGAAAAAACGCTAGATTCGTGTTCCCTGGCCCCAAAAACACCCAGAAAACACATTTTTTATGGGTGTTAATTTTTCGACCGATTCCAATACTTTACCTTACACACTAGGTGTGTGCGGAAAAGTAAAATATGGCATAAAATTTTGGCAATTAGTTTGTTCTGAAACATGTTATGTATGGAAAATACAGCCATATTTGGGAAAAGCCGTTGGTGTTGATTCGGCTGAAAAAGGACAAGGTGCACGCGTAGTATTGGATCTTATTGGCGGACTGAAAGGTCACAACGTAACAATGGATAACTTTTTCTCATCTTATGAACTTGGGCAGAAATTGCTATCAAAAGGTCTCACAATGGTTGGTACGATGCGAAAAAATAAAAGAAGCATTCCACCAAAGCTCCTTGAATGTAAAAAAGTTCCTTTGTACCAGTCAACTTTTGCATTCACGAAAGACACAACACTCGTTTCATATGTCGGACGAAAAAACAAGTGCACGATTTTGCAAAGCACAATGCATAGTTCAAATGATGTAGGATCCGGCGACAAAAAATTGCCCGAAATTATAGAATACTACAACAAAACTAAAGGTTTGTCAAATGCTACTTTTTGATGGTAATTTGATATTTTTTCACATGATCTTTGATTTCTTTTCTTTAGGTGGTGTGGATACGGTTGACAAGATGCTTTCGTGTTACAGCTGTAAGCGCAAAACAAATCGTTGGCCTATGGTCGTGTTTTCGAATATAATCGATATTTCAGCCTTGAACGCATTTGTCATTTTCAAAGAAGTGTCACCGAATTGGCAAACAACACAGAAAACTACATTACGACGCAATTTTCTACGGGAACTTGGATATTCTCTTGCGCAGCCATACATGGATATGAGAAAAGGTGTGCCACGATCTGAATCATCAGCATCGCTTCTTTCAGCGAGCCGAGAATCCCTACAATGGCGTGAAAGTTCACCAGCTATTCAGTCTTCGTCTTCCTCCATTTCTCGTGAGTCTTCGATGTCACGTGAAGGTTCACCAACTTTGCTACCATCTACATCATTCGAAATTCCTCGTAAAAGAGCAAAAAGTGTTCCATCGGTGTCGAAAGGCAGATCAAGATGTCACATGTGCTATACTGAGAAATCCGCCAATAGAAATAATATGCATGAAACTATCTGTTGTTTTTGTACTAAAGGTGTTTGCAAAAGCACCCATAATCGAAATGTGTGCGTGAAATGTATTGTAGAACGCCTACTTTAAAAACAAATCACTTTTAATGTAATGATTTTTGAAAAAAATCAAGTAAAATCAAAAATATCTTCAAAAAATCTGTCAAAATATGTGTTTTCCATACAAATTCCATATGCGTAGAAATCCACGCACAAGGGTAAAATTTGTAATTTTTTTTGAAGGGCATATGAAGGTTAAAATCGGGAATACATCTCTGATAATCATAATCTCAATTTGGGGATAAAGAGCTCACTTTCAAAATATAGAGAATAACATTGGAATATCATTTTAATTCAGGTCACACAAAGATAGTTGAACCGTTGCGAAACATTGTTACCCTCAGAAAAGTTAAGAAAAAA
>NW_022200123.1:383821-397513 GCF_009176525.2 Contarinia nasturtii | reverse complement strand
CACTAGTGTAAACCTCAAACGTCAAATAGCTGATCTCAAAGTGAAATCATGTATGAATTTTTCATAAATTCTTAGATGAACATTTAACATTTTTTTATTTTTCCTGGTTTAGAAAAAATAAAATTTATTTCTATTAAATACTAAAACACTTAAAGTAACAAAAAAAGTTTTCGGTGAGCAAAGTGCGCAATTCTCTAACAAGCAATGGTGAAGCAAAACAAACTATTTTTTGCTAATATTCCGCCAATATCCTAATATTTATAATGGTGTCCGTCCCCTAGCACATTCGAGAGCATTTGTAAACGGCATATATGCATTAATCCCATTCGGGTGCGTTTTTTTGTGCGAATTTTATAAACAGTGCGTTGGATGCGATTGGTATGTACGTTAATCCGACAAATCTCTTGCTGCGATTGCTGCTCCATTAAGCAGACGCCAAGTGTATGTATGTAGTGTTTCCTGCTCGTGCACCTCTGTACAGCAGAAGAACTTATAAAAACTCATTTCATAACAATCGTCAGCCGTTGATTTGATGGATTTAACGTGCCAGTCGATCTAAAAACGTTTGAAATAGTTCAGCCAGTTTGTGTGTTGGTTCGTTATGTAATTGTATGAAACTGTTGAAAATGTTTCAAGAAATATAACCATTGCATACTTTATTATAAGCAAGCAAATGCATCGAAAATATCGGAATTTTCAAACAACCATTCTTATGAAGCTGAGAATAAGAGATCTAGGCCATACGCATTTTCACAAACTAGTCTCAATTGACTTATTCGCATAATGTTTGTCATTGTTGTTAGTTTGTCGAAGTATTTTTGTCAGAATTTTAATTCAGAAACCTACACAACACGTACTTTGGAATACACAAAAAACCCGAGAAAGTATCATTTCAATAAAGCAAAGAAGTGACTGTTGGAGTACCGTTGATATCAAAAGCAAAGCGGTATTTTAATTAGAGGATATGAATTTCAATGTGCAAACATGAAGCCGAAAGTCGTATCCAAAGACAATACATTGAGATTAATAAGACTGGCGGTGTTTTGCAATTCAGATTTGAATGGCAAACAAAAAAAAATAGAAATTTTTCAATTTCAATTGAGCAGCAATACCGCAAATTAATCAAATTAATATCTCAATTTTTCTTTGTTACACTCTGTCATCTGTGTGACCATCGGCAATGATGCTTCACTTATTGATTTATTGATGAATGAAACGCTTTCGTTGAACGGCTCTTGTGAAATGTGTAATGTGACCCAGCCCGATTGATACTTCACATAAAGCATTTTGCCACCAATATATCTATATGTTTATAGTATTTTTATGACAAATAATAAACAATTAATTTTGATTTAATTTTTACATGGTCGGATTATATGGAATCGTTTAATTTGTCAATGCAATGTTTTGAAATGCAATTCGTTTCTGAACATGTGATTGATTGAAGATGATTGAACTCGTTTCTCACGCTAAATGCATTTCATGTGATTGTGTTATGATAAATCTCAATTCATTTTTTTTTTCATTGACGGAGAATAAATTATGCTAAAAGCGAAAGAAAAACGTTGTCAATTTGACAATGTATTGCGTTACGCCTAGATGATCTGCGACAGACGTCAAAATCACCGAAATAGAAATGAGAAAACTGAAACGCGTCGCAGCACAGTAATTTGTGATTCAGTTTTATTGCGATATGTTGTGAACGATTTTCATGTGCAAGCATTAACAATGGAAGTTTTACCTCGGTGCTTTTCCAAATGACAAATATGTGAAATCACAATTTTTTATTCAGGCACACTTGTATCGTAATCACTTTAAAATGCTCGATGGCAGAGCATCTGAATTGTTGTCAATGAGTTTTTCGTTTAGTTGTAAAATGAGATTCGTTGTGTAAAAATGAAGTTCAATCATATATTGTGTGGTATTTTTGTGTTGATTTTGTTGCATCTAACAGTTTTTGTTAGTGCTTCGACCATTCAAAGAAGTCTATCGGACGACATTCGCAATGGCATTAGTATAGCGGGGAAAATTTTTGGTAAAAAATTGTGAAATATTTATATATATATATTTTATTCGAAGAGAAAATGAAAAATTTTGGATAACATATTTTGAAAATGTAAGTGAATTTTAACATTTTCTTTTTGTAAATTTAAAAAGGCGTCGACTCACCGTCGAACATCGCAATTATATCGAACATTGCCGAATTGGTCACTCGTTCGTTTGCAACGAATTCAAATACGAATGCAAATGGAAACCGAAATAATGGCTGGGATCGACGTCATATGACCGAGAGATATCCGTCCGATCATTTGGAAGATTTTGATGAATTACCACAAAATATTCAACAAAACACTCCAAATGACCAGGGAAACATTGAGGACAATGTGATCACTGGAAGTACCAAACCAACAACTGGAATTGACAGTGGATTTTTGGGACAAGTTATACGTATCATGGGCATGGACACGGGCAAAATTGGAGCAATTGCAATCAATGGCATTATTTTCATTGCACAAATGGTTCGTTTCTAAATTTATTCGTTTTTTTACCATTTTTACAATCATTATAGTTCATTTTTCGTTTGAAAATTTACGAAAAAGATTCTACTTTACTAGCCCGAACATTTTCCGAGAATTTGAAAATTTCTCCAAAAATTATTTTCGAGAAATGTTTGGGCTTTCAAAAAATTGTCTTAATAAAAAAAAATATTCGCACAGATTGGTCGTTCATTAATATCAGCATTCACAACCGTAAAAACTGGAATGGGCACGAAACCAAATGAAAATATCGAAGTGTTCGATCGAATTCGACGTTTTAAAGACGAAAACGTTGAAGAAGAAATAGTTGACGAAGAATCACAGTCTATCTGGGACGATACGATCGGTTGGATTCTCGAACAACGAAAAAACAACCCATTTTTATCAAAACATATTGACGCAATGCTGGATAAAAATCTGCCAGAGCGTTTAGTAAATATGGTTGACAATGGAAATGGTCGTGATGATACATCAACCGACGCAAACAGTGATTGCGTCAAACAATTGCTTTGTAAAACAGCGCCGTTTATCTGGAGCATGCAAAAAGCAGTTTCATCACGAATGAATAACTCTGACACTGAGGCAAGCACAACCGACGATTTATTCAATGACAATGCAAAGAGTGCCGAAAATTCAACTGATGACGGTAATCACATGAATGCATTTTTCAAATATCTCCCAACATTTGATGAATTCAAAAATCGCGGTGTTACATGTGAAGATCAATACAAAGAGTGTAAAATATTTTGAGTTTTATATATTTCAATTTGTTTTTAAACATTTCTTTTCAATTTCATTCAGAAGCTAAGAAGTGTACGTAAAAAAATCAATAGTTTATTGTTTCATTTTTGAATCCGAAATAAAAGTTTACATAGAACTGTAAAAACCTTTGTTTTCATTCTTCGATTCATTTCAAAAGTGAAATGATGCAGGGTTCAATAATTGTATGTATACTTGAACAACACGTCAACAGTGCTCGCAAAGTAATTGCGGTATGAAAATTGTTGCTGTCATTTACTGTCAATGTCAAATTGAAGTTTTCACAGCAGCAAACGATGACCGAGTGAGACAGAAGACGCGATTTTAACACTTATTTTAGAAAATGGATATTTTTAAGTAATTCAGTCACAGAAATTTTGTATTTTAATTTGCACAAAATTCAGCATTATTGAAATTTGAAGAGAGATTTAAAGCAGATCGGGAAAGTATTGTGCACGTTTTGTGTATGTGGTGTGTTTGAGAATTGTTGAGGAAGAAGTTCTAAGTAATGTCTAACTACGGTCGCTTTGGCGCTCTATTGGGAACAATTTACATCGGACATACACACTGCAAATTTCTTGTAAGAGAGATCCCATTAAATTTTTATCCAATATTGAATATGTCAAATCCTTGAATATCGTTCTGTTCATTGTTCAGGTGTATGCAGCTCGGAATGCCGAAGTATTGACTTGTCACGAAGTTCAATTGAAAGAGATAAACACACAACAAGGCTGGGTTGAAATCGATCCGTTGGAAATATGGCAAAATGTACTCGAATGTATTCAGGTGGCTGTACAAAATCTATTGATTTTAGACATAAACCCGGATGACATTTGTGCATTGGCTCTGACAAATCGACGTGATACAACTGTTCTCTGGCACAAAGTCACCGGCCGACCACTTTACAATGCCATAGGTATTTAAACGAAAAAAAGTGGGAAATCCTTTAAAAAAATGTATTTTAATTTAATTGTCTTGTAGCATGGAATGATTGCCGCACAACGCCAATTATTGAGCGATTCCTAAGGAAAAACCAAAACAAAATCAATTTATTGAAATCAGTCTGTGGTTTACCATTCAGCAATTGTTTTAGCAGTTTAAAATGCCGATGGTTGATTGAGAATGAAAGTTCAATTAAAGAGGCTGTACAAAAGAATGAGTGCTATTTTGGTACATTGGATACATACATTTTATGGCATTTAACGGGAGGACTAGAAGATGGCGTCCATTTGACCGATGTTACAAATGCGTCACGTACAATGCTTATGAATTTGAAGACACTCAATTGGGATGCAAAACTGTGTCATTATTTTCAAATTCCCATGTCCATGTTGCCCCGAATAAGAAGCTGCTCAGAGATATTTGGTTATGTTTATGAAGGACCTTTGAAAGGAATCCCAATTGCAGCCGTAAGTTGTATTTTTTTTGGGATTTAAATGCGATGTGTTAATTATTTTTTTTATCTCGACAGTGTTTGAGTGAACAGAGTGGGTCATTGCTTGGACAAATGTGTATTCGACCGCAACAATCAACGTGTTATTATGATGATGGTTGTAATTTGCTTGTGAATACCGGCGAAGAGATCATCGATTCTAACAATGGACTACTCACATCCGTTGCATTTCAGCTTGGTCCGAAGAAAAAGGCATTTTATTGCCTGGAAGGGTCTGTCGCCTGTGCCGGATCAGCCGTTGCTTGGCTAAAAGATAATCTAAGCTTGAAAGATGACCTGGCTTCGAACCCAAATCAAACAGTGCAACTCAATGGAGCATCACTTATGCAAACTTATTTGGGTGAATCGTCGGTATTGTCGACATATAGCTCTGGATCCAATCTTGGAACTTTAACTGCCATCGATAATCCAAATCCATCAACAAATATTGTTTTTGTTCCTGCCTTGAATGGTCTTTATGCACCATATTGGAAGCACAATTCGAGCGGGTAAGATGAAATTCGTTTTCGGCAACTAGAATTCAAGAGCTCTGCATACTAATACTCAAACCATTGTCATTTAGATTACTTTTTGGCCTCAATAATCGTACGACTGCGTATCAAGTCATGATTGCTGCCTATGAAGCGGTTTGCTTTCAAACCCGTGATCTGATTGAAGCGTTTGTAAAGGATGTGCCGTCATGGAGACCGATTGAGCGCTTAACCGTTGGCGGTGAATTTAGCGAAAATGCATTCCTATTGCAACTTTTGGCCGATTTGTGTGGCATTCGCATTGAGCGTCCACAAACTTCATTTCCAGCCTGTTTGGGGGCTATGATCGCCGCCGGTTTAACCATGGAAATTTTGCATTTAGAAAAATCGACAACAATGTTTACACCGCCCATTGAAATTTTTCAACCAACGATGTGTGCGAGCAGTAAGACATTCCATATCCTATGTTTTGTGCTTTCTTAAATCAAAGTCTGTCTTATTTTTTTTTTATAGCCAAAGATATGAAGTACCGAACGTGGAAGTTTGCCATTTCAAAGTGCATCGCATGGCAAGACACCCATTATGACAGTTCCTTCAAAAATTTTGTATATGAAGATAGAGGTATGCCAAATAACAAGAGGTTATTGATTTCAAACTAACTGTCGATTTATACTTTCCAAATCAGATCCCGATATTCAAGTGCGCTGCTCTATTCCCGGAACCGTATTTCTCATATCTTCCATTGCATTAGTTCTCATAACCAAATATCTCCAAAGCAACACCTGAAGAATGATATTATTAAATACCTAAAATGATGTATTGTTAGCGATAAATTAGCCAGTTGTAAAAGATTTAAAGATGAAATTTTCAGGTAAATGGTATCTAGTCGACTTAAAAGTTTAGTTGTTTCATTGTTAATGTGCTTCTTGTAGAAAATTGTTTTTTTTTTTTTAAACATAATAGTTTCGGCTGTTGAGAAAAGCAAATAAAAAAAAATCAATAAACAAGACGAAAATGTCATCTAAAACAATATACTTTTATTCTTCATTTGACTGAATTTACAAAATGCTCGCTTATAGAAGCTTCAACTTTTTCGTTACTTCATCTACTTTGGCTTTCGTATCTGGTCCAATACCTACAACAGTCACTGTGCCAGCCAATACTTCAGTACGTCCTGCATCACGTACTAAACCATTCACTATTTGTTTTTCATTAGCGATTTTGGCTAAATATTCAATTTCCCCTTGCGTCGAAACACGTAAAATAATTTTCGGTTGCCCAAGATGGATCCATGCATTTAGATGTTCCGGTTTTGCTTTTGCGGCTTTTTCATAGCACATAACAGCCGCATGGGCACATTGTGCTGCAATTTTTCCCGGCGACATTTTCAAATCGTTCCGAACGACCAAACTCATTTGCATGGGTTCGCTTAGTTTCAATGCCGTCGACGTTCGTTGAAAAATTGACTTAAAAAATTTAGCCATTTTTTTGGAATATTTTTTTTTACGTGAAGAATTTAAATTTTTAATTTACGGGGAAAAAAGATAATGAAATTTATTTAGTCAGATATTTATTGCGTTGCTCTTCCATATAACCTGAAATCAAAAATATTTTCATTATTATTATTTATTCACACCCATATGGTACAAAATTAAATATATAACCTGACATGCAATTTCGAAATTCTTTTACTACTTCTTGACACTTTCTCCAATCTTGAGTTTCAGCAATGCACTCCTGGAAGGAAAAAAACGACCACAAACAGGCAGATTAAAAACAATGAAATCTTACATTGCGACGATATGTCTCTGGATTAAGAGATTACTTGGACTTTGTAATGGAGATCTTGACAGCCGGTCTTCTGTAGCATTAAATCAACTTTATCTTCCAAATCTTCAGCGTTTACTTGGTTGTTCGTTTGAGCATCAGTCATTCTAAATCTGTAAAGACATTTGTCTTATTGACGAAAATTTTTTCATTCGAAAATTGCGTTTCGACTCACCAACCAAAGACACGATAATTGAACCAACCTTTTTTTTGAGGTTAGGTTTTTCCACGGACTGACACTCAAATGTCAAATTTTCGTCCAAACATTACAACTGTTTGTATTCGCTCTCATTTCATTCACCAACACCATTTCGCTCTCTCTCGCGCGTATATTCACTCTAACTCGTATCACTTTTCGCTCACTGCATGTTGGTTGTACTCAACGAAGCGGAGCATACGACATCATACAGTTGGTAGTGTTGTGAGTTGAAAATATTTCGTTGGTTGCGTTGTTTCTTAAGTGTGAGTCGATGTCGCGATTTACGTTCAGAACGAAGTGAGACGTCAACAATGTCACACACCATCATCAGCATTTTTAGTTCAATCGAATAATATATCGAATAAAACGACCAAAAATATTAAATTCCATCTAAATTCTGTTGAACAATAATAATAGAAATTAGTTTGTTTCGATTTCGGTGTTGATGGAAAGAGTTGCGTGAATTGGAGTCATATTTTTATTTGTTAGTTAGTGTGGAATTTGTAGAATTTCGTTTACAATACGATTTGTGTGGTGAAAATAAGTGTCCATCTGTGATGTGTACAGCATCATTTTTTTCTCAGTTCATTGCGATTGTGTTTCATCGTATAATCATTGATGAAATTCCAAAATATGTGTGTTAGTGAAGGCGTTTAGCGAATGTTTAATCAAGCATTTCAATGTCTGAATTAATGAATTCAAAACAAAACAGACTAAACACAAAAAAAATTCTGGTTTTTTAAAAAAAATTGTGATCGATGTAACTTACAGCACCAAGAATTTTTCTGCATAAAGAAAACGAGTTTTCGAATATTGTGGCTGTTGTTGTTTTTATTTTGCTGTCTAAAAAAACGTTTTTCAATAATTTATTTATATGTGGCCATTTTGCGCGATTTAAGTGGGACAAATAGGAATATACCGAATAAAGGGGAATCCATTTAAATCCAATTAAATCGCCGTTTTTAGCATATATTGATTTGTCATTGAAGCGGTCAATCAACGGTGAAATTCATGTCAAGAAATCTACAATCGCAACTAACTAACCGGAAAACAATCTAAGAAGAGCAAAAAACAGAATATGCATGGAATGTGATATTTGTGTGTAACGGGAAGTTTCAATTCATATCGAAGACTCAAAAAAAAGATACTATAAATAATTCAAGTGGAAAGAATCATATTTCTCGTTATTTTATATCAGCTGTAATCATTCGAGCGAGACTTTTGAACCAATCACATGCGCACGGCTTCAATAAATCAACACTTGATCCGTCGTCGCGAGTTGCGTTTTATACTCACCATAGAACTTAAATAACATTACTAGCACTGGCTGAATTGTGCATTAAACGAACAGATAAAAACGATACAATTTAATATATTCGAGTGGAACGCTTCATTTAAAAGTGAAAACCTCAAAAATCGAATCATATAACGTTATGTTTACTGTACCAAAAGTGAGATTTTTAAAGCCTGGTGAGTCATTGACTGCATTTTTATTTTTATTGTTATATTCTGTTTTTGAATTTTCATACGCATGTTCTTGTTAAGCCGATTTTGTTTATTTTCGGTCTGTATTTGTTCTTTATCTCAAGAAGAATAGCGTCACTTTAGTCTATGTCGAAGAGTTCAGCCTTTATTTTTCTAAGTGACATAAACCATCGAAATGAGTTTTCAAACACGTATTTGTGGGAGTTGCTTGTATATTTTTAGAAAATGACCAAAATCATTTAATTTTTTTGGTGAATTTCTTTATAGATTTGTTTTTTTGCGTCCTCATCTTATCACATCATATACAATTATTTCGTGAATTTTTAACGACGCATCGTATAATTTTTTTAAATAAAAATAAATGATAAGTGCCTCAAATAAATGGGATTGTCGACACCGTAAACACGTCGTCTTCGTACTGTGAACTTCACAGCAATGGGTCTGATGATTAAACACGAGCATGTTGTCAACAGTAGATATCGCTACTTTGGCGAAATAATGATACATAAGAATGTTTCGTATGCAGCAGTGACAAAGCGTGCCATTAAAATTGTATGACATCAACTACGAATGCACATTGCATATGCTTATAGTAGCCCTCATACTGTCTCGGCTTTAAATGGCAATTACAGTAATTCAATGATTACTGTAGCATTTTGTAGTTAAAGATTTTCAATTGAAAATCTCAACTGTGCTGATTCATCACTTTGTATGATAATAGCAATTGACATCAATAGTTTTTAATGTCAATCGAATCATCTTCATAAGATGAAAATATATACGTTGTCGTAAATAGATTTGTTGTTGTTTTTATTATTACTCGAAAGTATTAGTGAAATGTTTTTTTTTATCTCGTTGGAGTTTAACAACTAATTAGTTTTTGTAAGACGTGTTCGCTTCCAATAATAGTCTCACTGAGCACATTTTTTTCTCGATTTTTACCGAGCCATTCGATACGATATGGCAATATGTGGTCAAATTTAGTTTTCAAACGCAATCATTATAAAAATGAGCTCGTCACCTGTACAGAGAATGGCGCCAATGGTTTCGGAATCAAATGCCATCGATTCGAAATGTGTGTTGCTATAAATAAGCTACTACGGATCGGTATTAATGAAAGTCATCAATTATTAACGTTCTATTTTCTATTAATGACTTTTACAATGTTGACTCGACCACTGAAAGCACTCAATTTCATCAAAACAACAACAACAAATTATTTAAATTGATAATGAGTTTTTTTGTTTCAGGTGTTAGGTCAAGATTGCATGCATTTAATGCTTTTTTTCGCTCATTTCAATCAACTTGGAATATAAAATAGCCCGAGAGAACTTTTTCGAAATGAATCAATTAACAAAGTAGAAAGAAGCGCGCAAAGTGAATGTATAAAAGCAATATTGCATTTAACCTTATACAAATATTTGCTGCGATGATAGAAGAGAATACACGCTCATTCATCAGCTATATTCAATGAAATATGATAATTTTTTTTTGTTTTCATATTCTCTAACGCGTGGTATGCTTTTGATATATCTTTTTGTGGCAAAGTTCAAAAATAGAAAACAATAACTTTAGGCCAATTTACATTTCAACATTGACCTAAATGTCCGAAATAGCAAAAAAAAATTATAGAATATTTTCCCTTTTCAAACAAACCATCATGCAATACCTTCACCAACCTTTCAAAAAATATCCCAAAATAATTTGTTTTTAATAAAATTATGCCGAATGTAAAAGTGTTCGTGCTATTGAAAAGTATACAATTGAGAAAGGCCATCAAGAGAGATTTCAAGGTCAATGTAAAAAAAGAGGCGCAAAAACCCACCATATACAAAACGACAGTATTGGAAAATGAATTTACATCACAGGTTTTTTTATGGGTTTCTATTAATTGGGCTTTTGTTTTTTAAACGCTGCGACACCACGTGAATCGTTTAAAGCAGCCACGGAATAGCATGAGAATGACGTTCACGTTGTACAAAAAAAGGTGATTACAATGAATGTCAACGTCATTTGAAATATGTAATGGAATGAATGTAAACATACAAAAAAATGACCTTAAGGAGTCAAAAGTGAACTTTGATTATAATGTATGAACGATACTAAGAAACAGACTACCAAATACCCGAAAAAGATGGCAAACATCAAATTTGTATGGTGTTTTGACCATTTAATGGAAAAAATGATCAACGAATCGACGGCACAGAAATTTCGAGAGATTATTTCAATCCATTATTCGTTTCAAATATACAATAAAAACAAAATACGTGTGAATAATTACAGCCCTTAATGAACCATCGACATGTTATAATGAAGTTTTTCCATTCATTTGCATGTGACCGAATCGTGTGAACTTTTTTAATACCATTTCCTTCCCCTCATTATATTTATTATTATTGTCATCAAGAAAACCAATTCCAACAAAAAGTAAGACATTGCGCTTGGAAGTGAAACCGTTCCACACAATTGATGTTGGTCGTTCAATATACTCGCGACAGTTAATGTGAATAGCACGCAACCAACGGAGTAAAAAAAACAAACAGAAATAGACAAAAACACGAGTCATCTACCTTCGGAAATTGTATAGATATAATTCATACAAAATTGGAATCGAGGTTGCAATTTTATACCAACTGAAGAATCACAAGCCGTCTATTTTCGCTCAATGGTGTGTGTGTGTGAGTGTGATAATACACAAATGATCTGAAGTCAAACATAAATGTGAATTGAACCAATTAACAACTTTATCAATGTATCACACTTGTGGTGTGTAAGATGTGCGTTGAAAAATAGTTCGATATGCATATATCATCTAAATACAAGTAATTGTTGACCGCACATATTTTGTAAAAAAAACAACAACTTTATAATCAAACAATTCACACTGAATATGTAGCTGGAGAATTTCAATGGAGTTGTTTATTGTATGGGAAAATATGAAGAAGTCACGCTCCTATTCATTGTAAGGCGAACGATGAAAAAAATTCATTGTCATGAATAGTGGTGGCGTGCGCACTTTACCCAACTTCTTCGTTAATCCGTATCACGTGTAAGATATTTTCATTTCACACTTCGTTCAGAAATTTTAAAGTCAAAAATTACACAACATTAACGCTGTTTTACAGGTGATAAAAATATATTGTGTTAGAACTATTGCTGCATGTGACTTTAACATTTCGAAAGTAAGATGCAACTTAATCAGATTTGCATTTTCGTTGTTTCCAGTAATTTAATAAATTCAGTTCCTCATACTTGGCACTGTATGTATCGTGTCGAAAGTAATAGGAAACAAACGCCAATTAGTGAAAACTAATTTGTGCCACAAAAGCGTGTTTCAATCAACTTGATTTGATGTATAAAAATCAGTGCACCTCCTTCAAAGTGGTCAATTTTCCATTGGACAGTGAAATTGTTCACTGTTTGACGATAACATTTTCTTTTCTGTTATTTTGTGTGTAATTATGTATATTTGTTTATCTATCATCCAAACAATTCGATACGAAATTCCTTTCGATAATCACAATGCCACATTATGTTCGCTTATTTACCAAAAAAATAGAAGCGCACTATAACTGCCTCCGAAAATCGAGACAAAATGATAACATTACATGGTATTTACATAAATGCCGGCGATTATGCTTATCGCGCACATTCAATCAAAAATTAAGTAACGCAAGCCGAACTGAATGGATTTTGTTATGGCAAAACGTCAATAATGATAAGTAGATGTTAGTTTTATTGAACGGTAAATCGAATTTCAATAATTTAGATGCAATAAAGAATGGACTGACAATCAACTGGACAAAACAATCTAATATAATAAATATTTACGCTGTCTCTTAATTATATAATTTTGCGTTGTTGTTCTAAATTTAGAGCGGAACAAAATCGAAAATATAAACATCAGTGGAACACAATTGTGCCCTTTTGATAAAAATCTTTCAGCTGAATATTGGACTTTCTCTGTTGTTCAACTCAACAGAACAACAAAAACAAAATGAGCAACAATTCGTGCGACGCGCGTGCCATTCTTACTCCCAACTGGGATAACATACAGTTGTACAATAGTGGATTGTAAAATACAAATGCAATCAACTGTATGTTATGACAGTAAACAATGACTATGGACACAATTCTGGTTAATAAATATTTATAAATGACATAAAATGTGACGTTGCCACTGGAGCATATTTCAGACATACATTGAACGACCTCCAACTCAAATATGAAAAAAAAATTCATCATCATCCACATACATGTACTAGAACAGTTCGATTCGCATACAATCAAGGATAGCTCGTTCCAGCTGTAGAGAGAGAGAGTAGAGTAAAAAAACTTGCTTTCAGCGTTGATAGCAATTAGGATTTTCATGCAAACATAACATTTGTACATCGGAAGCCAATCGTGTTGGACTGAAGTCTTGTGGCATGCACGATTTTTGTGAAACAATTGATTCGGCTCGAAGTGTTGAAAAGTAAAATTGGAAAACAAAATAACTTTACTAATTTAATTGGAACCATAACAAAAATCCTTTTATTTTTTTATTGAGGCAATTGCATGTTGAGTGAATATAAACCGATATTTCTAAATTTGGAAGGTATTTCTTTATACGAATGGAAACACTGCCTTACAATGAACATATATCATTTTTTAAGACTCACGACACACTAAAATTTATTTATCAACATTTTTAAAATGGCAATTAGAACGAAAGTAGAATGAAAAATAGAACGACAAGTTTGTCGTTATACGAATTGAAAACGGGATCAGGTTGACAAACTTAAATCAGAGCATCGATTAATGTCGGTCAATATTTTAGCACTTTCTCAGCACAAAAAGAAAAATTTCATTATCATTTATTAGGATTGGCGACATCGTGCCCAACACAATTGAATGAATGGCACTTTTTCTCTCGCTCTCTCTCTCTCTCTCTCTCTCTCTCTCTCTCTCTCTCTCTCTCTC